>NW_025746063.1:30000-183013 GCF_021184085.1 Oncorhynchus gorbuscha
TATACAACAGCCCTATTTCCTATATAGTGCACTACTTTATACTACAGCCCTATTCCCTATATAGTACACTACTTTATACTACAGCCCTATTCCCTATATAGTACACTACTTTATACAGCCCTATTCCCTATATAGTACACTACTTTATACTACAGCCCTATTCCCTATATAGTGCACTACTTTATACTACAGCCCTATTCCCTATATAGTGCACTACTTTATACTACAGCCCTATTCCCTATATAGTGCACTACTTTATACTACAGCCCTATTCCCTATATAGTACACTACTTTATACTACAGCCCTATTCCCTATATAGTGCACTACAGCCCTATTCCCTATATAGTACACTACTTTATACTACAGCCCTATTCCCTATATAGTGCACTACTTTATACTACAGCCCTATTCCCTATATAGTGCACTACTTTATACTACAGCCCTATTCCCTATATAGTGCACTACTTTATACTACAGCCCTATTCCCTATATAGTGCACTACTTTATACTACAGCCCTATTCCCTATATAGTACACTACTTTATACTACAGCCCTATTCCCTATATAGTGAACTACTTTATACTACAGCCCTATTCCCTATATAGTGCACTACTCTATACAACAGCCCTATTCCCTATATAGTGCACTACAGCCCTATTCCCTATATAGTACACTACTTTATACTACAGCCCTATTCCCTATATAGTGCACTACTTTATACTACAGCCCTATTCCCTATATAGTGCACTACTTTATACTACAGCCCTATTCCCTATATAGTACACTACTTTATACTACAGCCCTATTCCCTATATAGTACACTACTTTATACTACAGCCCTATTCCTTATATAGTACACTACTTTATACTACAGCCCTATTCCCTATATAGTACACTACTTTATACTACAGCCCTATTCCCTATTCCCTATAGTACACTACTTTATACTACAGCCCTATTCCCTATATAGTGCACGACTTTATACTACAGCCCTATTCCCTATATAGTACACTACTTTATACTACAGCCCTATTCCCTATATAGTACACTACTTTATACTACAGCCCTATTCCCTATATAGTGCACTACAGCCCTATTCCCTATATAGTACACTACTTTATACTACAGCCCTATTCCCTATATAGTACACTACTTTATACTACAGCCCTATTCCCTATATAGTACACTACTTTATACTACAGCCCTATTCCCTATATAGTGCACTACTTTATACTACAGCCCTATTCCCTATATAGTACACTACTTTATACTACAGCCCTATTCCCTATATAGTGCACTACTCTATACTACAGCCCTATTCCCTATATAGTACACTACTTTATACTACAGCCCTATTCCCTATATAGTACACTACTTTATACTACAGCCCTATTCCCTATATAGTGCACTTTATACTACAGCCCTATTCCCTATATAGTACACTACTTTATACTACAGCCCTATTCCTATATAGTACACTACTTTATACTACAGCCCTATTCCCTATATAGTACACTACTTTATACTACAGCCCTATTCCCTATATAGTGCACTACTTTATACTACAGCCCTATTCCCTATATAGTACACTACTTTATACTACAGCCCTATTCCCTATATAGTGCACTACTCTATACTACAGCCCTATTCCCTATATAGTGCACTACTTTATACTACAGCCCTATTCCCTATATAGTGCACTACTCTATACTACAGCCCTATTCCCTATATAGTGCACTACTCTATACTACAGCCCTATTCCCTATATAGTGCACTACTTTATACTACAGCCCTATTCCCTATATAGTGCACTACTCTATACTACAGCCCTATTCCCTATATAGTACACTACTCTATACTACAGCCCTATTCCCTATATAGTGCACTACTCTATACTACAGCCCTATTCCCTATATAGTGCACTACTTTATACTACAGCCCTATTCCCTATATAGTGCACTACTCTATACTACAGCCCTATTCCCTATATAGTGCACTACTTTATACTACAGCCCTATTCCCTATATAGTGCACTACTTTTGACCAGGGCCCATAGGTAATAGTGTTAAGGGTAGTTCAGCCTAATAATGTTTGAACAAGAGGGATTGGAGCCTCAGAAATGTCCTGTGTCTGTCCTTAACGCCACCCTATTCCTTTTATAGTGCACTACATTTACAACGTAGTCAGAAGCAGTGCACTACATTTACAACGTAGTCAGAAGCAGTGCACTACTCTATACTACAGCCCTATTCCTTTTATAGTGCACTACATTTACAACGTAGTCAGAAGCAGTGCACTACATTTAAAACGTAGTCAGAAGCAGTGCACTACATTTACAACGTAGTCAGAAGCAGTGCACTACATTTACAACGTAGTCAGAAGCAGTGCACTACATTTACAACGTAGTCAGAAGCAGTGCACTACATTTACAACGTAGTCAGAAGCAGTGCACTACATTTACAACGTAGTCAGAAGCAGTGCACTACATTTACAACGTAGTCAGAAGCAGTGCACTACATTTACAACGTAGTCAGAAGCAGTGCACTACATTTACAACGTAGTCAGAAGCAGTGCACTACATTTACAACGTAGTCAGAAGCAGTGCACTACTCTATACTACAGCCCTATTCCTTTTATAGTGCACTACATTTACAACGTAGTCAGAAGCAGTGCACTACATTTACAACGTAGTCAGAAGCAGTGCACTACTCTATACTACAGCCCTATTCCTTTTATAGTGCACTACATTTACAACGTAGTCAGAAGCAGTGCACTATGAAGGGAAATGGAGTACAATTTGGGACACGGACTCTGCCCTCAGAATGCCCTCCTCTAAACGGCTGTGACAGAGCAGAGATGACTCCACACACACACACACACACACACACACACACACACACACACACACACACACACACACACACACACACACACACACACACACACACACACACACACACACACACACACACACCCGCAAGCATAAGACACCCCTCTAGGAATCCAGTCAGTTGGCTCCTCCCAGGTAATCCTCCTGCTGTTAGTCAGAGTGGTGACCTATGCTCTAGCCACTCCCTTGTCACTCCGAATGCATCCCAAATAGCACCCTATTCCCTATATAGTGCACTACTGTCGGCCAGAGCCCTGTGGGCCCTGTAAAGGGGATAGGGTCCCATTTGGAACACATCCCCTTACCCTCAAAATGAACTCTGCTGAACAGCTGTGTTGAGACAAATATCTCCTCGTACTTTACCTGCTACAGAGCAGATCACAGTCTTCAGGTGTGTCACGGTCAAGTCTCTTGGTGTGTCACGGTCAAGTCTCTTAGTGTGTCACAGTCAAGTCTCTTAGTGTGTCACGGTCAAGTCTCTTAGTGTGTCACGGTCATGTCTCTTAGTGTGTCACGGTCAAGTCTCTTAGTGTGTCACAGTCAAGTCTCTTAGTGTGTCACGGTCAAGTCTCTTAGTGTGTCACGGTCAAGTCTCTTAGTGTGTCACAGTCAAGTCTCTTAGTGTGTCACGGTCAAGTCTCTTAGTGTGTCACAGTCAAGTCTCTTGGTGTGTCACAGTCAAGTCTCTTAGTGTGTCACAGTATATTTACATTTACATTTAAGTCATTTAGCAGACGCTCTTATCCAGAGCGACTTACAAATTGGTGCATTCACCCTATGACATCCAGTGGAACAGTCACTTTACAATAGTGCATCTAAAACTTAAGGGGGGTGAGAGGGATTACTTATCTATCCTAGGTATTCCTTAAAGAGGTGGGGTTTCTGGTGTCTCCGGAAGATGGTGATTGACTCCGCTGTCCTGGCGTCGTGAGGGAGTTTGTTCCACCATTGGGGGGCCAGGGCAGCGAACAGTTTTGACTGGGCTGAGTGGGAGCTGTACTTCCTCAGTGGTAGGGAGTATACCAGCACCACAGTAATATATCAACCTCTTTTCAACATTTACCAACATACCAACATTTCAGAATACCCTGGTACTGTTTTATATCATACCAACATTTCAGAATACCCTGGTACTGTTTCATATCATACCAACATTTCAGAATACCCTGGTACTGTTTTATATCATACCAACATTTCAGAATACCCTGGTACTGTTTTATATCATACCAACATTTCAGAATACCCTGGTACTGTTTTATATCATACCAACATTTCAGAATACCCTGGTACTGTTTCATATCATACCAACATTTCAGAATACCCTGGTACTGTTTTATATCATACCAACATTTCAGAATACCCTGGTACTGTTTTATATCATACCAACATTTCAGAATACCCTGGTACTGTTTTATATCATACCAACATTTCAGAATACCCTGGTACTGTTTTATATGATACCAACATTTCAGAATACCCTGGTACTGTTTTATATGATACCAACATTTCAGAATACCCTGGTACTGTTTTATATCATACCAACATTTCAGAATACCCTGGTACTGTTTTATATCATACCAACATTTCAGAATACCCTGGTACTGTTTTATATCATACCAACATTTCAGAATACCCTGGTACTGTTTTATATCATACCAACATTTCAGAATACCCTGGTACTGTTTTATATGATACCAACATTTCAGAATACCCTGGTACTGTTTTATATGATACCAACATTTCAGAATACCCTGGTACTGTTTTATATCATACCAACATTTCAGAATACCCTGGTACTGTTTTATATGATACCAACATTTCAGAATACCCTGGTACTGTTTTATATGATACCAACATTTCAGAATACCCTGGTACTGTTTTATATCATACCAACATTTCAGAATACCCTGGTACTGTTTTATATGATACCAACATTTCAGAATACCCTGGTACTGTTTCATATCATACTACCAAGCTCGTGTTATTCAGTACGTTTCATTAATAAATTCACTAAAATGGTTTAAGCAAAACCATGTCTTTTTCTATGCACCGGTCCCATAATGACCACTTCACCTTCCAGCCCTCACTCACCTTCCAGCCATCACTCACCTTCCAGCCATCACTCACCTTCCAGCCATCACTCACCTTCCAGCCATCACTCACCTTCCAGCCATCACTCACCTTCCAGCCATCACTCACCTTCCAGCCATCACTCACCTTCCAGCCATCACTCACCTTCCAGCCATCACTCACCTTCCAGCCATCACTCACCTTCCAGCCATCACTCACCTTCCAGCCATCACTCACCTTCCAGCCATCACTCACAGCTGTAATCAGCCATCACTCACCTTCCAGCCCTCACTCACCTTCCAGCCCTCACTCACCTTTCAGCCCTCACTCACCTTCCAGCCCTCACTCACCTTCCAGCCCTCATTCACAGCTGTAACCAGCCCTCATTCACAGCTGTAATCAGCCCTCACTCACCTTCCAGCCATCACTCACCTTCCAGCCATCACTCACCTTCCAGCCATCACTCACAGCTGTAATCAGCCATCAACTGTGTTGACCCCAGTAGTCTGACTGTAAACTCCCTGACCTCCTCAGCACTGTGTTGGCCCCAGTAGTCTGACTGTAAACTCCTGACCTCCTCAGCACTGTGTTGACCCCAGTAGTCTGTAAACGCCATGTCCTTGTGTACTCTGTTCATACCATAACCCCACCATGGGGCCCTCTGTTCATACCATAACCCCACCATGGGGCCCTCTGTTCATACCACAACCCCACCATGGGGCCCTCTGTTCATACCACAACCCCACCATGGGGCCCTCTGTCCATACCATAACCCCACCCCACCATGGGGCCCTCTGTCCATACCATAACCCCACCATGGGGCCCTCTGTCCATACCATAACCCCACCATGGGGCCCTCTGTTCATACCATAACCCCACCATGGGGCCCTCTGTTCATACCACAACCCCACCATGGGGCCCTCTGTCCATACCATAACCCCACCATGGGGCCCTCTGTCCATACCACAACCCCACCATGGGGCCCTCTGTCCATACCATAACCCCACCATGGGGCCCTCTGTCCATACCATAACCCCACCATGGGGCCCTCTGTCCATACCATAACCCCACCATGGGGCCCTCTGTCCATACCATAACCCCACCATGGGGCCCTCTATCCATACCATAACCCCACCATAATAATAATCTATCCATAACCATAACCCCACCATGGGGCCCTCTGCCCATACCATAACCCCACCATGGGAATATAATAATAATAATATATAATATAATAATAATAATAATAATATGTCCATAACCATAACCCCACCATGGGGCCCTCTGTCCATAATATAACCCCCACCATGATAATAATATAATAATAATAATATAATAACCCCACCATGGATAATAATATAATAATTAATATAATAATATAATAATAATAATATATAATATATAATAATAATAATAATATATAATAATAATAATAATAATAATAATAAATATAATAATAATAATATATGCCATTTAGCAGATGCTTTTATCCAAAGCGACTTACAGTCATGTGTGCATACATTCTACGTATGGGTGGTCCCGGGAATCGAACCCACTACCCTGGCGTTACAAGCGCCATGCTCTACCAACTGAGCTACAGAAGGACCATAACCATGGGGCCCTCTGTCCACAACGTCATACACACAGCGTCATACACGTGGTCTATGGTTGAGAGGCTGGTTGGACGTCCTGCCAAATTATCTAAAACGATGTTGGAGGTGGCTTATGGTAGAGAAATTAACATTAAAATCTCTGGCAACAGCTCTGGTGGACATTCCTGCAGTCAGCATGCCATTTGCACGCTCCCTCAAAACTTGAGACATCTGTGGCATTGTGTTGTGTGCCAAAACTGCACATTTTAGAGTGGCCTTTCATTGTCCCCAGCACAAGGTGCACCTGTGTAATCATGATTTTAATCAGCTTCTTGATATGGCACATCTGTCAGGTGGATGGATTATCACGGCAAAGGAGAAATGCTCACTAACAGGGATGTGAAAGGGGCTCCTGAGTGGCGCAGCGGTCTGGGGCGCTGCATCTCGGTGCTAGAGTCATCACCACAGACCCTGGTTCGATTCCAGACTGTATCACAACCGGCCGTGATTGGGAGTCTCATAGGGCAGCGCACAATTGGCCCAGCATCGTTAGGGTTTGACTGGGGTAGGCCGCCATTGTAAATAACATTTTGTTCTTAACTGGCTTGCCTAGTTAAATAAAGGTTTTTAAAAAATAAATTAAATTCAACAAAATTGGAGAGAAATAAGGTTTTAATGCGCATGGAACATTTCTGCTATCTTTTATTTCAACTCATGAAACATAAGACCAACACTACATGTAGTTCAGTAGATTTAGTAACTGTGTTAAATGTGCTAAATGTGCTCAGCAGTTGTGCATTTGGTTTGCTAATTTAGTAGCACGTTAGCTATCTAGCTAAATGGTTCCAAAATCAAGCATTCGCTTTGTATTCAGTGCCAGTATTACCGAATGTCCCAGGACCAGCTTAGTGTCTCTGGAGGACCAGCTTAGTGTCTCTGGAGGACCAGCTTAGTGTCTCTGGAGGACCAGCTTAGTGTCTCTGGAGGACCAGCTTAGTGTCTCTGGAGGACCAGCTTAGTGTCTCTGGAGGACCAGCTTAGTGTCTCTGGAGGACCAGCTTAGTGTCTCTGGAGGACCAGCTTAGTGTCTCTGGAGGACCAGCTTAGTGTCTCTGGAGGACCAGCTTAGTGTCTCTGGAGGACCAGCTTAGTGTCTCTGGAGGACCAGCTTAGTGTCTCTGGAGGACCAGCTTAGTGTCTCTGGAGGACCAGCCGTGTGTCTCTGAAGGTCCAGCCGTGTGTCTCTGGAGGACCAGCTTAGTGTCTCTGGAGGACCAGCTTAGTGTCTCTGGAGGTCCGCCCTAAGGGACTCACAATCACGGCCGGTTATGATACAGCCTGGATTCGAACCAGGGTGTCTGTAGTGACGCCTCAAGCACTGAGATGCAGTGCCTTAGACCGCTGCGCCACTCAGGAGTCCCTGTGGGCCAGGGCTGTGACAGCTGAGTCCCAGGGCTGTGACGGCTGTGTTCCTGTGTGTTTGTGTCTTGGCCTTGTACCTGGTGCTCCCCTGAGGCCCCTCAGGGCCCCTGATGCAGGGTGAACCAGAGTGCACATGCTCATATGTCTCTAAGGAATCTATTGACTTCTCATACGTAGAGTTCTCCAAGATATACAAGGTAGTTTAAGGTTTTTAGGTGATCATGCAGTGTTTTAACCTTAAGTTGACTCTGTTTTGATTTAATTTATTCCCACTGTAAAGCACTTTATATAAAGGTTGATTTATCCCCAGACAGAATAAATATAGTTTCTGTAGGCTTATCAGTGACAGCAGGTTGACTGTTCCTGTCTCCTCTCCCTGCTCCAGTGTTCGCCAGCTCAGAGCCTGTCCCAGGATTCCAGGGAGACACTTTACAGCTGGCATTCATCGACCTCCGACAGGTAAGCAGTATACCACTCATCCTACTGTTCCCCTGTCCGTTGACCCTACACGACCTCTGCTACAGCTGACTGTTCCCCTGTCCTGTGACCCTACACGACCTCTGCTACAGCCGACTGTTCCCCTGTCCGTTGACCCTACACGACCTCTGCTACAGCCGACTGTTCCCCTGTCCGTTGACCCTACACGACCTCTGCTACAGCCGACTGTTCCCCTGTCCGTTGACCCTACACGACCTCTGCTACAGCCGACTGTTCCCCTGTCCTGTGACCCTACACGACCTCTCCTACAGCTGACTGTTCCCCTGTCCTGTGACCCTACATGACCTCTCCTACAGCTGACTGTTCCCCTGTCCTGTGACCCTACACGACCTCTGCTACAGCTGACTGTTCCCCTGTCCTGTGACCCTACACGACCTCTGCTACAGCCGACTGTTCCCCTGTCCTGTGACCCTACACGACCTCTGCTACAGCCGACTGTTCCCCTGTCCTGTGACCCAACGACACACGACTGTTCCCCTGTCTGTGACCCAACACAACCTCTCCTACAGCCGACTGTTCCCCTCTCCTCTGACCCAACACAACCTCTCCTCTGACCCAACACAACCTCTCCTACAGCCGACTGTTCCCCTCTCCTCTGACCCAACACAACCTCTCCTCTGACCCAACACAACCTCTCCTCTGTCCCAACACAACCTCTCCTACAGCCGACTGTTCCCCTCTCCTCTGACCCAACACAACCTCTCCTCTGGCCCAACACAACCTCTCCTACAGCCGACTGTTCCCCTCTCCTCTGACCCAACACGACCTCTCCTCTGACCCAACGCAACCTCTCCTCTGTCCCAACACAACCTCTCCTATAGCCGACTGTTCCCCTCTCCTCTGACCCAACACAACCTCTCCTCTGACCCAACACAACCTCTCCTCTGACCCAACACAACCTCTCCTCTGTCCCAACACAACCTCTCCTACAGCCTGACTGTTCCCCTCTCCTCTGACCCAACACAACCTCTCCTCTGGCCCAACACAACCTCTCCTACAGCCGACTGTTCCCCTCTCCTCTGACCCAACACAACCTCTCCTCTGGCCAACTATTCCCCTGTCCTGTGACCCAACACGACCTCTCCTGTGAGCCAGTAGCACACTCTCCCCATAGGTCAGGATTAGCCTTACATTACCCTGACTCCAAGTCAATTGTTGTGGATCCATTAAGCCATTACCAGCTCTGCTAACAGCTCTTTCTTACTCTCTTAGTGTTGATGTGACCTGGTTAATCTGGGCCTCAGGTCAGGTCCAGTTATGGGTCAGGTTAGGTCTGGGGTTAGGTCTGGTGTTAGGTCTGGGGTTAGGTCTGGTGTTAGGTCTGGTGTTAGGTCTGGTGTTAGGTCTGGGGTTAGGTCTGGTGTTAGGTCTGGGGTTAGGTCTGGTGTTAGGTCTGGTCTGGTGTTAGGTCTGGTGTTAGGTCTGGTGTTAGGTCTGGTGTTAGGTCTGGTGTTAGGTCTGGTCTGGTGTCAGGTCTGGTGTTAGGTCTGGTGTTAGGTCTGGTCTGGTGTCAGGTCTGGTGTTAGGTCTGGTGTTAGGTCTAGTGTTAGGTCTGGTGTTAGGTCTGGTGTTAGGTCTGGTGTTAGGTCTGGTCTGGTGTTAGGTCTGGTGTTAGGTCTGGTGTTAGGTCTGGGGTTAGAGAGAGAGATTTATGTGTCACTCTCCTGTATGCTGCTTCTCACACCAAGCTCCGGTGCTTGTTTCCACTTTGCTTATTCATATAAATCCACAAGTCTTCTATGATTCCACTATTAGTTTGTGTATCTTACCGTCTGCAAACATTTGGTTTGTCTGAGCAAGTTGTGGCTGAAATCAATTGTGTTCGCCAGCTACCATACTCATAAAGCACCCTGAGATCACTCACTACTCATAAAGTACCCTAGGATCACTAACTACTCATAAAGCACCCTGGGATCACTCACTACTCATAAAGCACCCTGGGATCACTCACTACTCATAAAGCACCCTAGGATCACTCACTACTCATAAAGGACCCTAGGATCACTCACTACTCATAAAGGACCCTGGGATCACTCACTACTCATTTAAGCACCCTGGGATCACTCACTACTCATAAAGCACCCTGGGATCACTCACTACTCATAAAGCACCCTAGGATCACTCACTACTCATAAAGCACCCTAGGATCACTCACTACTCATAAAGCACCCTGGGATCACTCACTACTCATAAAGCACCCTGGGATCACTCACTACTCATAAAGCACCCTAGGATCACTCACTACTCATAAAGCACCCTAGGATCACTCACTACTCATAAAGCACCCTGAGATCACTCACTACTCATAAAGCACCCTGGGATCACTCACTACTCATTTAAACACCCTGGGATCACTCACTACTCATTTAAACACCCTGGGATCACTCACTACTCATTTAAACACCCTGGGATCACTCACTACTCATAAAGCACCCTGGGATCACTCACTACTCATAAAGCACCCTGGGATCACTACTCATAAAGCACCCTGGGATCACTCACTACTCATAAAGCACCCTGGGATCACTCACTACTCATAAAGCACCCTGAGATCACTACTCACTACTCATAAAGCACCCTAGGATCACTCACTACTCATAAAGCACCCTGGGATCACTCACTACTCATAAAGCACCCTGGGATCACTCACTACTCATAAAGCACCCTGGGATCACTCACTACTCATAAAGCACCCTGGGATCACTCACTACTCATAAAGCACCCTGGGATCACTCACTACTCTTAAAGCACCCTAGGATCACTCACTACTCATAAAGCACACTGGGGTCACTCACTGTTAAAAATATTGTGATATATTTTGTCCATATCTCCCCGTTCTTCCACTCACTGAAGCACCCTGGGCCCATTAGTCAAAAGCCTATCACATTGGTCTATTACCATAGGAGCCTATCACATTTGTCTATTACCATAGGAGCCTATCACATTGGTCTGTTACCATAGGAGCCTATCACATTGGTCTATTACCATAGGAGCCTATCACATTGGTCTGTTACCATAGGAGCCTATCACATTGGTCTGTTACCATAGGAGCCTATCACATTGGTCTGTTACCATAGGAGCCTATCACATTGGTCTGTTACCATAGGAGCCTATCACATTGGTCTGTTACCATAGGAGCCTATCACATTGGTCTGTTACCATAGGAGCCTATCACATTGGTCTGTTACCATAGGAGCCTATCACATTGGTCTGTTACCATAGGAGCCTATCACATTGGTCTGTTACCATAGGAGCCTATCACATTGGTCTGTGCGTCTGTAGAGACCTCCTGTATCAGACCAGATCTGGTGCGTCTGTAGAGACCTCCTGTATCAGGACAGGTCTGGTGTGTCTATAGAGACCTCCTGTATCAGACCAGATCTGGTGCGTCTGTAGAGACCTCCTGTATCAGACCAGATCTGGTGCGTCTGTAGAGACCTCCTGTATCAGACCAGATCTGGTGCTATCTGTAGAGACCTCCTGTATCAGGACAGGTCTGGTGTGTCTATAGAGACCTCCTGTATCAGACCAGATCTGGTCGTCTGTAGAGACCTCCTGTATCAGGACAGATCTGGTCGTACCCTAGAGACCTCCTGTATCAGGACAGATCTGGTGCTTCTCTAGAGACCTCCTGTATCAGGACAGATCTGGTCGTCTCTAGAGACCTCCTGTATCAGAGACCTCCCAGATCTGGTGCTTCTCTAGAGACCTCCTGTATCAGGACAGATCTGGTGCGTCTCTAGAGACCTCCTGTATCAGACCAGATCTGGTGCGTCTATAGAGACCTCCTGTATCAGACCAGATCTGGTGCTTCTGTAGAAACCTCCTGTATCAGGACAGATCTGTGCGTCTGTAGAGACCTCCTGTATCAGGACAGATCTGGTGCGTCCCTAGAGACCTCCTGTATCAGGACAGATCTGGTGCGTCTCTAGAGACCTCCTGTATCAGGACAGATCTGGTGCGTCTCTAGAGACCTCCTGTATCAGGACAGGTCTGTCTTTAGGCCTGGGAGGGTTGACCTCAGATGAAGAGACATCCCAACGTCTCTCTGCTAATTACTGCGGGGCTCTAATGGCTGCCTGCTAAGTTGGTGTTTTAAATATGAAAAATCTAAAAGGTTAGTGAGGTGTCGGAGTCCCGAAAGAAGAATCCTCAAGGCCTGGTGACCTGTGGTGACCTGGAAGTTGAACCTAATGCATAGTGCATGTTACCGTTTATTCATTAACCAGGCAGGCATCATTCCACAAGATCCTTGGATACAGTGAAGATGAGACCCTGCAATCAGAAACACTTGTCTCTCAATATTCATTCTACCGCGCTCCACACTCTCGTGCTCAGAGTTCATTCTCAGACCACGTTCTCTTGAGTACGTTCTTGTGAGGATGAGAGTGTGGAGAACACATAACACCTTAAATTAGATTAGCACTCCCCCTACTGTATTACCTCACACTCCCCTACTGTATTACCTCAGCACTCCCTCTACTGTATTACCTCACACTCCCCCTACTGTATTACCTCACACTCCCCTACTGTATTACCTCAGCACTCCCTCTACTGTATTACCTCACACTCCCCCTACTGTATTACCTCACACTCCCTCTACTGTATTACCTCAGCACTCCCTCTACTGTATTACCTCACACTCCCCTACTGTATTACCTCACACTCCCCTACTGTATTACCTCACACTCCCCTACTGTATTACCTCACACTCCCCTACTGTATTACCTCACACTACCCCTACTGTATTACCTCACGCTGAGCAGCACTCCCTCTACTGTATTACCTCACACTCCCCTACTGTATTACCTCACACTGAGCAGCACTCCCCCTACTGTATTACCTCACACTCCCTCTACTGTATTACCTCACACTCCCTCTACTGTATTACCTCACACTCCCCTACTGTATTACCTCACACTCCCCTACTGTATTACCTCACACTCCCTACTGTATTACCTCACACTCCCCTACTGTATTACCTCACACTCCCCTACTGTATTACCTCACACTCCCCTACTGTATTACCTCACGCTGAGCAGCACTCCCCTACTGTATTACCTCACACTCCCCTACTGTATTACCTCACACCCCATACTGTATTACCTCAACTCCCCTACTGTATTACCTCACACTACCCCTACTGTATTACCTCACGCTGAGCAGCACTCCCCCTACTGTATTACCTCACACTCCCTCTACTGTATTACCTCACACTACCCCTACTGTATTACCTCACACTCTCCCTACTGTATTACCTCACACTCCCCCTACTGTATTACCTCACGCTGAGCAGCACTCCCCTACTGTATTACCTCACGCTGAGCAGCACTCCCCCTACTGTATTACCTCACGCTGAGCAGCACTCCCCCTACTGTATTACCTCACGCTGAGCAGCACTCCCCCTACTGTATTACCTCAGCACTCCCCCTACTGTATTACCTCACACTGAGCAGCACTCCCCCTACTGTATTACCTCACACTCCCCCTACTGTATTACCTCACACTCCCCCTACTGTATTACCTCACGCTGAGCAGCACTCCCCTACTGTATTACCTCACACTCCCCCTACTGTATTACCTCACACTCCCCCTACTGTATTACCTCAGCACTCCCCCTACTGTATTACCTCAGCACTCCCCTACTGTATTACCTCACACTGAGCAGCACTCCCCTACTGTATTACCTCACGCTGAGCAGCACTCCCCCTACTGTATTACCTCACGCTGAGCAGCACTCCCCTACTGTATTACCTCACACTGAGCAGCACTCCCCCTACTGTATTACCTCAGCACTCCCCCTACTGTATTACCTCACGCTGAGCAGCACTCCCCCTACTGTATTACCTCAGCACTCCCCTACTGTATTACCTCACACCCCCCCTACTGTATTACCTCACACTACCCCTACTGTATTACCTCACGCCAAGCAGCACTCCCTCTATTTTTACTTCAAAATTATCAGCTAGATATGTGAATCGTAATAATCTAGCTAGCAAGCTAGTTAAACATGTAAAAATGACCTTATGCAAGGTAGATGTACATTTTTCGTGGTTAGCTAGCTAAGCTAGCTGACAATTCTTTGTGGCTATCTGACTAGCTAACAGTAGTAGCTAGTCAGTTAGCACTATTGACTTATTAATGGGTTGTGATTTACGATACGTAGGCGGGTGTATTGATCAAATAATGTATTTATTAACCTATCAAGATAAAATATTGTAGTCAAGCAACATATGACATGTGAATAGGCAACATTTCATTCCGGAGTCGGACTGTATTTTCTCTCCCGTCAGCTCAAATGATGTCCTCCATTGATTTCAAGAAATGTCTGGTCAATATTCCTTTGACGCTTGACATTGCTGCATGGTTCAAAATATGTACAAACTGAGTACGCACTGTTTCTCACACACCACATGCACTCTTTCTCGATGTCTCTCTCTCTCTCCGGGGGATTAGTACCAGGTTTTCCTCAGCTGTGCTCCCTGTGAGGGAAAGTGTTTCCAGGGGATTAGTACCAGGTTTTCCTCAGCTGTGCTCCCTGTGAGGGAAAGTGTTTCCAGGGGATTAGTACCAGGTTTTCCTCAGCTGTGCTCCCTGTGAGGGAAAGTGTTTCCAGGGGATTAGTACCAGGTTTTCCTCAGCTGTGCTCCCTGTGGGGGAAAGTGTTTCCAGGGGATTAGTACCAGGTTTTCCTCAGCTGTGCTCCCTGTGAGGGAAAGTGTTTCCAGGGGATTAGTACCAGGTTTTCCTCAGCTGTGCTCCCTGTGGGAGAAAGTGTTTCCAGGGGATTAGTACCAGGTTTTCCTCAACTGTGCTCCCTGTGGGGGAAAGTGTTTCCAGGGGATTAGTACCAGGTTTTCCTCAGCTGTGCTCCCTGTGGGGGAAAGTGTTTCCAGGGGATTAGTACCAGGTTTTCCTCAGCTGTGCTCCCTGTGGGGGAAAGTGTTTCCAGGGGATTAGTACCAGGTTTTCCTCAGCTGTGCTCCCTGTGGGGGAAAGTGTTTCCAGGGGATTAGTACCAGGTTTTCCTCAGCTGTGCTCCCTGTGGGGGAAAGTGTTTCCAGGCGATTAGTACCAGGTTTTTCTCAGCTGTGCTCCCTGTGGGGGGAAGTGTTTCCAGGGGATTGGTACCAGGTTTTCCTCAGCTGTGCTCCCTGTGGGGGAAAGTGTTTCCAGGGGATTAGTACCAGGTTGAATAACTCGTGGCTGGCTGAGAGTCAGAGCAGAGAACACTCTCCAGACAGTCATATCATATAACATAACTCGCAGCTAACAGGCCTCAGCAGCAGGTACCGACCTGAGGACATACTGGGGCTTCAGGACAGCAGAACAGCAGGTACAGACCTGAGGACATACTGGGGCTTCAGGACAGCAGAACAGCAGGTACAGACCTGAGGACATACTGGGGCTTCAGGACAGCAGAACAGCAGGTACCGACCTGAGGACATACTGGGGCTTCAGGACAGCAGAACAGCAGGTACAGACCTGAGGACATACTGGGGCTTCAGGACAGCAGAACAGCAGGTACAGACCTGAGGACATACTGGGGCTTCAGGACAGCAGAACAGCAGGTACAGACCTGAGGACATACTGGGGCTTCAGAACAGCAGGTACAGACCTGAGGACATACTGGGGCTTCAGGACAGCAGAACAGCAGGTACAGACCTGAGGACATACTGGGGCTTCAGGACAGTAGGTACAGACCTGAGGACATACTGGGGCTTCAGGACAGCAGGTACAGACCTGAGGACATACTGGGGCTTCAGGACAGTAGGTACAGACCTGAGGACATACTGGGGCTTCAGGACAGCAGGTACAGACCTGAGGACATACTGGGGCTTCAGGACAGCAGGTACAGACCTGAGGACATACTGGGGCTTCAGGACAGCAGGTACAGACCTGAGGACATACTGGGGCTTCAGGACAGTAGGTACAGACCTGATGACATACTGGGGCTTCAGGACAGCAGGTACAGACCTGAGGACATACTGGGGCTCCAGAACAGCAGGTACAGACCTGAGGACATGCTGGGGCTTCAGGACAGCAGCCTTGCTTTTTTTGTCAGCAGTCACGAGAGACCTAAGCAGTTCGCATATGAAAAGACACCAAAACAGACATGCAGCTAACTGAGATCCTTCCATTCTACCCTGCTGATTGGGTCAGGGAGGGGAGAAGAGAACTGGGGATCAGTTTGGGATCCTTCCATTCTACCCTGCTGATTGGGTCAGGGAGGGGAGAAGAGAACTGGGGATCAGTTTGGGATCCTTCCATTCTACCCTGCTGATTGGGTCAGGGAGGGGAGAAGAGAACTGGGGATCAGTTTGGGATCCTTCCATTCTACCCTGCTGATTGGGTCAGGGAGGGGAGAAGAGAACTGGGGATTAGTTTGGGATCCTTCCATTCTACTCTGATGAGAGCAGGAGTGGTCCATTCTACTCTGATGGAGCAGAACAGGAGTGGTCCATTCTACTCTGATGAGAGCAGGAGTGGTCCATTCTACTCTGATGGAGCAGAACAGGAGTGGTCCATTCTACTCTGATGAGAGCAGGAGGGGTCCATTCTACTCTGATGGAGCAGAACAGGAGGGGTCCATTCTACTCTGATGGGAACAGGAGTGGTCCATTCTACTCTGATGAGAACAGGAGTGGTCCATTCTACTCTGATGAACAGGAGTGGTCCATTCTACTCAGAACAGGAGTGGTCCATTCTACTCTGATGGAGCAGAACAGGAGTGGTCCATTCTACTCTGATGGAGCAGAACAGGAGTGGTCCATTCCAGTGGTCCATTCTACTCTGATGGGAACAGGAGGGGTCCATTCTACTCTGATGGAGCAGAACAGGAGGGGTCCATTCTACTCTGATGGAGCAGAACAGGAGTGGTCCATTCTACTCTGATGGAGCAGTCCAACTGATGGGGAGTGGTCCATTCTACTCTGATGGAGCAGAACAGGAGTGGTCCATTCTACTCTGATGGAGCAGAACAGGAGTGGTCCATTCTACTCTGATGGGAACAGGAGGGGTCCAACATGGGAGCAGAACAGGAGTGGTCCATTCTACTCTGATGGAGCAGAACAGGAGTGGTCCATTCTACTCTGATGGGAACAGAACAGGAGTGGTCCATTCTACTCTGATGGAGCAGAACAGGAGTGGTCCATTCTACTCTGATGAGAACAGAACAGGAGGGGTCCATTCTACTCTGATGGGAACAGAACAGGAGTGGTCCATTCTACTCTGATGGAGCAGAACAGGAGTGGTCCATTCTACTCTGATGAGAACAGAACAGGAGGGGTCCATTCTACTCTGATGGAACAGAACAGGAGGGGTCCATTCTACTCTGATGGGAACAGGAGTGGTCCATTCTACTCTGATGGAGCAGAACAGGAGGGGTCCATTCTACTCTGATGGGAACAGGAGGGGTCCATTCTACTCTGATGGGAACAGGAGGGGTCCATTCTACTCTGATGGGCAGAACAGGAGGGGTCCATTCTACTCTGATGGGAACAGAACAGGAGGGGTCCATTCTACTCTGATGGGAACAGAACAGGAGTGGTCCATTCTACTCTGATGGGAACAGGAGGGGTCCATTCTACTCTGATGGGAACAGAACAGGAGTGGTCCATTCTACTCTGATGGAGCAGAACAGGAGGGGTCCATTCTACTCTGATGGGAACAGGAGGGGTCCATTCTACTCTGATGGGAACAGAACAGGAGTGGTCCATTCTACTCTGATGGGAACAGGAGGGGTCCATTCTACTCTGATGGGAACAGAACAGGAGTGGTCCATTCTACTCTGATGGAGCAGAACAGGAGGGGTCCATTCTACTCTGATGGAGCAGAACAGGAGGGGTCCATTCTACTCTGATGGGAACAGGAGGGGTCCATTCTACTCTGATGGGAACAGAACAGGAGTGGTCCATTCTACTCTGATGGGAACAGAACAGGAGTGGTCCATTCTACTCTGATGGGAACAGAACAGGAGTGGTCCATTCTACTCTGATGGAGCAGAACAGGAGTGGTCCATTCTACTCTGATGGAGCAGAACAGGAGGGGTCCATTCTACTCTGATGGAGCAGAACAGGAGTGGTCCATTCTACTCTGATAGAGCAGAACAGGAGTGGTCCATTCTACTCTGATGGGCAGAACAGGAGTGGTCCATTCTACTCTGATGAGCAGAACAGGGGGGTCCATTCTACTCTGATGGAACAGAACAGGAGTGGTCCATTCTACTCTGATGGGAACAGGAGTGGTCCATTCTACTCTGATGGAGCAGAACAGGAGGGGTCCATTCTACTCTGATGGAGCAGAACAGGAGGGGTCCATTCTACTCTGATGGAGAACAGAACAGGAGTGGTCCATTCTACTCTGATGGAGCAGAACAGGAGGGTCCATTCTACTCTGATGGAACAGAACAGGGAGTGGTCCATTCTACTCTGATGGAACAGAACAGGAGTGGTCCATTCTACTCTGATGGAGCAGAACAGGAGGGGTCCATTCTACTCTGATGGGAACAGGAGGGGTCCATTCTACTCTGATGGGAACAGGAGGGGTCCATTCTACTCTGATGGGAACAGGAGGGGTCCATTCTACTCTGATGGGAACAGAACAGGAGTGGTCCATTCTACTCTGATGGAGCAGAACAGGAGGGGTCCATTCTACTCTGATGGGAACAGGAGGGTCCATTCTACTCTGATGGAGCAGAACAGGAGGGTCCATTCTACTCTGATGGGAACAGGAGGGGTCCATTCTACTCTGATGGGAGCAGAACAGGAGTGGTCCATTCTACTCTGATGGAGCAGAACAGGAGGGGTCCATTCTACTCTGATGGGAACAGGAGGGGTCCATTCTACTCTGATGGGAACAGGAGGGGTCCATTCTACTCTGATGAGCAGAACAGGAGGGTCCATTCTACTCTGATGGAGCAGAACAGGAGTGGTCCATTCTACTCTGATGGAGCAGAACAGGAGTGGTCCATTCTACTCTGATGGAACAGAACAGGAGGGGTCCATTCTACTCTGATGGAGCAGAACAGGAGGGGTCCATTCTCTCTGATGGCAGAACAGGAGGGGTCCATTCTACTCTGATGGGAACAGGAGGGGTCCATTCTACTCTGAGAACAGGAGTGGTCCATTCTGATAGAGCAGAACAGGAGTGGTCCATTCTACTCTGATGGAGCAGAACAGGAGGGGTCCATTCTACTCTGATGGGAACAGGAGGGGTCCATTCTACTCTGATGGGAACAGGAGGGGTCCATTCTACTCTGATGGGAACAGGAGTGGTCCATTCTACTCTGATGGGAACAGGAGGGGTCCATTCTACTCTGATGGAGCAGAACAGGAGTGGTCCATTCTACTCTGATGGAGCAGAACAGGAGTGGTCCATATCTCTGAATAGCACCTCCCTACCCAGAACCCTCCAATCAGACCCTCCTAGTAGGTGTGAATGGTAGTGGTAAGCCTCTGGCTCTATAGACCCCTTCATAAAGACCACCCAGCAGCTTCCCAGTCCCCTGCCATCAGCATACACGGAGAGGGGCTTTCGGTCTTCACAGCATCAGTCTGTCTCCCAGCTCCTCTTCCTGTGAATGAGAGGTACTGGGTGGTGCAGAAGCCATGAAGTCACTTTATACGGTACTGCCTGACAGGGCTAGTGTTACTGGGGTAACCCCAACCCTAATCTCCTCTGTTAGGTAACGTTTACTTTCTCCTGCTACTCACGTTGTGAAGTGCTGCGGCTCCTAAAAGTGATTCAACGCAGCAGCAGCCATCACACACTCCCTCTAGCCCTTAACTACAAACTGGGGGTCTGTTGACTGAGAACACACTCCCTCTAGCCCTTAACTACAAACTGGGGGTCTGTTGACTGAGAACACACTCCCTCTAGCCCTTAACTACAAACTGGGGGTCTGTTGACTGAGAACACACTCCCTCTAGCCCTTAACTACAAACTGGGGGTCTGTTGACTGAGAACACACTCCCTCTAGCCCTTAATGCCCCAGGTCTGTTGACTGAGAACACACTCCCTCTAGCCCTTAATGCCCCAGGTCTGTTGACTGAGAACACACTCCCTCTAGCCCTTAATGCCCCAGGTCTGTTGACTGAGAACACACTCCCTCTAGCCCTTAACTACAAACTGGGGGTCTGTTGACTGAGAACACACTCCCTCTAGCCCTTAATGCCCCAGGTCTGTTGACTGAGAACACACTCCCTCTAGCCCTTAATGCCCCAGGTCTGTTGACTGAGAACACACTCCCTCTAGCCCTTAATGCCCCAGGTCTGTTGACTGAGAACACACTCCCTCTAGCCCTTAGTCCCCCAGGTCTGTTGACTGAGAACACACTCCCTCTAGCCCTTAATGCCCCAGGTCTGTTGACTGAGAACACACTCCCTCTAGCCCTTAATGCCCCAGGTCTGTTGACTGAGAACACACTCCCTCTAGCCCTTAGTCCCCCAGGTCTGTTGACTGAGAACACACTCCCTCTAGCCCTTAATGCCCCAGGTCTGTTGACTGAGAACACACTCCCTCTAGCCCTTAATGCCCCAGGTCTGTTGACTGAGAACACACTCCCTCTAGCCCTTAATGCCCCAGGTCTGTTGACTGAGAACACACTCCCTCTAGCCCTTAGTCCCCCAGGTCTGTTGACTGAGAACACACTCCCTTAATCCCCGAGGTCTGTTGACTGAGAACACACTCCCTTAATCCCTGAGGTCTGTTGATTGAGAACACACTCCCTTAGTCCCCCAGGTTGCAAGATCATATCCCCAAGCTGACAAGGTAAAAATCTGTCGTTCTGCCCCTGATATTTATTTAGACCAGAGGAAAGAGTCCCTCCTCATGGCCCTCCAACACCATCTGGTCTCCCATTCAGGGACCGACCAGGACCGACCCTGCTTAGCTTCAGAGGCCAGAGTCCCTCCTACTGTCCCCCCAACATCACTTCCAGCAGCATCTGGTCTCCCGTCCAGGGACCGACCAGGACCGACCCTGCTTAGCTTCAGAGACCAGAGTCCCTCCTACTGTCCCTCCAACACCACTTCCAGCAGCATCTGGTCTCCCATCCAGGGACCGACCAGGACCGACCCTGCTTAGCTTCAGAGGACCGCCAGCAGTGGTATGCAGGGTGATATACTGCTGTCTTGTCCCTCACTAACTCCCAGAATATTGTCCTCTCTGTGTGTTGATTCAGCTGCTGGACCTGTTCATGGTGTGGGACTGGTCTACGTACCTGGCTGACTACGGACAGCCCACCTCCAAGTACCTTCGGGTCAACCCCTCCACTGCACTAGCACTTTTGGAAAAGTGAGTACTGCCGATTCTACTGTCTCTACTCAATGTGGTCAGTTTGTAGTTCTACTGTCTCAATGTGGTCAGTTTGTAGTTCTACTGTCTCTACTCAATGTGGTCAGTTTGTAGTTCTACTGTCTCAATGTGGTCAGTTTGTAGTTCTACTGTCTCTACTCAATGTGGTCAGTTTGTAGTTCTACTGTCTCTACTCAATGTTTAGTCAGTGTGTAGTTCTACTGTCTCTACTCAATGTGGTCAGTTTGTAGTTCTACTGTCTCTACTCAATGTGGTCAGTTTGTAGTTCTACTGTCTCTACTCAATGTGGTCATTTTGTAGTTCTACTGTCTCTACTCAATGTGTAGTCAGTTTGTAGTTCTACTGTCTCAATGTGTAGTCAGTTTGTAGTTCTACTGTCTCTACTCAATGTAGTCAGTGTGTAGTTCTACTGTCTCAATGTGTAGTCAGTTTGTAGTTCTACTGTCTCAATGTGTAGTCAGTGTGTAGTTCTACTGTCTCAATGTGTAGTCAGTGTGTAGTTCTACTGTCTCAATGTGTAGTCAGTTTGTAGTTCTACTGTCTCAGTGTGTAGTCAGTGTGTAGTTCTACTGTCTCTACTCAATGTGTAGTCAGTTTGTAGTTCTACTGTCTCTACTCAATGTGTAGTCAGTGTGTAGTTCTACTGTCTCAATGTGTAGTCAGTTTGTAGTTCTACTGTCTCTACTCAATGTAGTCAGTGTGTAGTTCTACTGTCTCAATGTGTAGTCAGTTTGTAGTTCTACTGTCTCAATGTGTAGTCAGTGTGTAGTTCTACTGTCTCAATGTGTAGTCAGTGTGTAGTTCTACTGTCTCAATGTGTAGTCAGTTTGTAGTTCTACTGTCTCAGTGTGTAGTCAGTGTGTAGTTCTACTGTCTCTACTCAATGTGTAGTCAGTGTGTAGTTCTACTGTCTCAATGTGTAGTCAGTTTGTAGTTCTACTGTCTCAATGTGTAGTCAGTGTGTAGTTCTACTGTCTCTACTCAATGTGTAGTCAGTTTGTAGTTCTACTGTCTCTACTCAATGTGTAGTCAGTGTGTAGTTCTACTGTCTCAATGTGTAGTCAGTTTGTAGTTCTACTGTCTCTACTCAATGTAGTCAGTGTGTAGTTCTACTGTCTCAATGTGTAGTCAGTTTGTAGTTCTACTGTCTCAATGTGTAGTCAGTGTGTAGTTCTACTGTCTCAATGTGTAGTCAGTGTGTAGTTCTACTGTCTCAATGTGTAGTCAGTTTGTAGTTCTACTGTCTCAGTGTGTAGTCAGTGTGTAGTTCTACTGTCTCTACTCAATGTGTAGTCAGTGTGTAGTTCTACTGTCTCAATGTGTAGTCAGTTTGTAGTTCTACTGTCTCTACTCAATGTAGTCAGTGTGTAGTTCTACTGTCTCAATGTGTAGTCAGTTTGTAGTTCTACTGTCTCAATGTGTAGTCAGTGTGTAGTTCTACTGTCTCAATGTGTAGTCAGTGTGTAGTTCTACTGTCTCAATGTGTAGTCAGTTTGTAGTTCTACTGTCTCAGTGTGTAGTCAGTGTGTAGTTCTACTGTCTCTACTCAATGTGTAGTCAGTGTGTAGTTCTACTGTCTCAATGTGTAGTCAGTTTGTAATTCTACTGTCTCAATGTGTAGTCAGTGTGTAGTTCTACTGTCTCAATGTGTAGTCAGTTTGTAGTTCTACTGTCTCTACTCAATGTAGTCAGTGTGTAGTTCTACTGTCTCAATGTGTAGTCATTTTGTAGTTCTACTGTCTCAATGTGTAGTCAGTGTGTAGTTCTACTGTCTCAATGTGTAGTTAGTGTGTAGTTCTACTGTCTCAATGTGTAGTCAGTTTGTAGTTCTACTGTCTCAGTGTGTAGTCAGTGTGTAGTTCTACTGTCTCTACTCAATGTGTAGTCAGTGTGTAGTTCTACTGTCTCAATGTGTAGTCAGTTTGTAGTTCTACTGTCTCTACTCAATGTGTAGTCAGTTTGTAGTTCTACTGTCTCAGTGTGTAGTCAGTTTGTAGTTCTACTGTCTCAATGTGTAGTCAGTGTGTAGTTCTACTGTCTCAATGTGTAGTCAGTTTGTAGTTCTACTGTCTCAGTGTGTAGTCAGTGTGTAGTTCTACTGTCTCAATGTGTAGTCAGTTTGTAGTTCTACTGTCTCAATGTGTAGTCAGTGTGTAGTTCTACTGTCTCAATGTGTAGTCAGTTTGTAGTTCTACTGTCTCAGTGTGTAGTCAGTTTGTAGTTCTACTGTCTCAATGTGTAGTCAGTGTGTAGTTCTACTGTCTCTACTCAATGTGTAGTCAGTTTGTAGTTCTACTGTCTCAATGTGTAGTCAGTGTGTAGTTCTACTGTCTCTACTCAATGTGTAGTCAGTGTGTAGTTCTACTGTCTCTACTCAATATGTAGTCAGTTTGTAGTTACATTACATTTACATTTAAGTCATTTAGCAGACGCTCTTATCCAGAGCGACTTACAAATTGGTGCATTCACCTTATGACATCCAGTGGAACAGTCACTTTACAATAGTGCATCTAAATCTTAAAGGAGGGGGGGGTGAGAGGGATTACTTATCCTATCCTAGGTATTCCTTAAAGAGGTGGGGTTTCAGGTGTCTCCGGAAGGTGGTGATTGACTCCGCTGTCCTAGTTCTACTGTCTCAATGTGTAGTCAGTGTGTAGTTCTACTGTCTCTACTCAATGTGTAGTCAGTGTGTAGTTCTACTGTCTCAATGTGTAGTCAGTGTGTAGTTCTACTGTCTCTACTCAATGTGTAGTCAGTTTGTAGTTCTACTGTCTCAATGTGTAGTCAGTGTGTAGTTCTACTGTCTCAATGTGTAGTCAGTTTGTAGTTCTACTGTCTCAATGTGTAGTCAGTGTGTAGTTCTACTGTCTCAATGTGTAGTCAGTGTGTAGTTCTACTGTCTCAATGTGTAGTCAGTGTGTAGTTCTACTGTCTCAATGTGTAGTCAGTGTGTAGTTCTACTGTCTCAATGTGTAGTCAGTGTGTAGTTCTACTGTCTCTACTCAATGTGTAGTCAGTGTGTAGTTCTACTGTCTCAATGTGTAGTCAGTTTGTAGTTCTACTGTCTCAATGTGTAGTCAGTTTGTAGTTCTACTGTCTCAGTGTGTAGTCAGTTTGTAGTTCTACTGTCTCAATGTGTAGTCAGTTTGTAGTTCTACTGTCTCAATGTGTAGTCAGTGTGTAGTTCTACTGTCTCAATGTGTAGTCAGTGTGTAGTTCTACTGTCTTAATGTGTAGTCAGTGTGTAGTTCTACTGTCTCAATGTGTAGTCAGTTTGTAGTTCTACTGTCTCAATGTGTAGTCAGTCTGTAGTTCTACTGTCTCTACTCAATGTGTAGTCAGTGTGTAGTTCTACTGTCTCTACTCAATGTGTAGTCAGTGTGTAGTTCTACTGTCTCTACTCAATGTGTAGTCAGTGTGTAGTTCTACTGTCTCAATGTGTAGTCAGTGTGTAGTTCTACTGTCTCAATGTGTAGTCAGTGCGTAGTTCTACTGTCTCTACTCAATGTGTAGTCAGTTTGTAGTTCTACTGTCTCAATGTGTAGTCAGTGTGTAGTTCTACTGTCTCTACTCAATGTGTAGTCAGTGTGTAGTTCTACTGTCTCTACTCAATGTGTAGTCAGTTTGTAGTTCTACTGTCTCAATGTGTAGTCAGTTTGTAGTTCTACTGTCTCAATGTGTAGTCAGTTTGTAGTTCTACTGTCTCAATGTGTAGTCAGTGTGTAGTTCTACTGTCTCTACTCAATGTGTAGTCAGTTTGTAGTTCTACTGTCTCAATGTGTAGTCAGTTTGTAGTTCTACTGTCTCAATGTGTAGTCGGTGTGTAGTTCTACTGTCTCAATGTGTAGTCAGTTTGTAGTTCTACTGTCTCAATGTGTAGTCAGTGTGTAGTTCTACTGTCTCAATGTGTAGTCAGTTTGTAGTTCTACTGTCTCAATGTGTAGTCAGTTTGTAGTTCTACTGTCTCAATGTGTAGTCAGTGTGTAGTTCTACTGTCTCAATGTGTAGTCAGTTTGTAGTTCTACTGTCTCAATGTGTAGTCAGTGTGTAGTTCTACTGTCTCAATGTGTAGTCAGTTTGTAGTTCTACTGTCTCAATGTGTAGTCAGTGTGTAGTTCTACTGTCTCTACTCAATGTGTAGTCAGTTTGTAGTTCTACTGTCTCAATGTGTAGTCAGTTTGTTGTTCTACTGTCTCAATGTGTAGTCAGTTTGTAGTTCTACTGTCTCTACTCAATGTGTAGTCAGTTTGTAGTTTTTATGTTATTCTAACCCTACTAGACCTCTTAGTCTGTATCTGTAATCTACATATCTACATATTCACTACTAGACCTCTTAGTCTGTATCTGCTATCTACATATTCACTACTAGACCTCTTAGTCTGTATCTGTTATCTACATATTCACTACTAGACCTCTTAGTCTGTATCTGCTATCTACATATTCACTTTCTTTTTCTCTTGTCTACTTGATCTTTGATCCTCTACCATGCAGAGTCTACAGGGGGTATGTTACACATTTTGACTTATTTGTTTCTTCCCATAGTCTGGTGTCCATTGAAAGTAATTAACACCGTATGGGTTAGGGTCATTAACACCGTATGGGTTAGGGTCATTAACACCGTATGGGTTAGGGTCATTAACACCGTATGGGTTAGGGTCATTAACACCGTATGGGTTAGGGTCATTAACACCGTATGGGTTAAGGGTCATTAACACCGTATGGGTCAAGGGTCATTAACACCGTATGGGTCAGGGTCATTAACACCGTATGGGTCAAGGGTCATTTACACCGTATGGGTCAAGGGTCATTTACACCGTATGGGTCAGGGTCATTTACACCGTATGGGTTAGGGTCATTAACACCGTATGGGTTAGGGTCATTAACACCGTATGGGTTAGGGTCATTAACACCGTATGGGTTAGGGTCATTAACACCGTATGGGTTAAGGGTCATTAACACCGTATGGGTCAAGGGTCATTAACACCGTATGGGTTAGGGTCATTAACACCGTATGGGTCAAGGGTCATTTACACCGTATGGGTCAAGGGTCATTTACACCGTGTGGGTTAGGGTCATTAACACCGTATGGGTTAGGGTCATTAACACCGTATGGGTTAGGGTCATTAACACCGTATGGGTTAGGGTCATTAACACCGTATGGGTTAGGGTCATTAACACCGTATGGGTTAGGGTCATTAACACCGTATGGGTTAGGGTCATTAACACCGTATGGGTTAGGGTCATTAACACCGTATGGGTTAGGGTCATTAACACCGTATGGGTTAGGGTCATTAACACCGTATGGGTTAGGGTCATTAACACCGTATGGGTTAGGGTCATTTACACCGTATGGGTTAGGGTCATTAACACCGTATGGGTTAGGGTCATTAACACCGTATGGGTTAGGGTCATTAACACCGTATGGGTTAGGGTCATTAACACCGTATGGGTTAGGGTCATTAACACCGTATGGGTTAGGGTCATTAACACCGTATGGGTTAGGGTCATTAACACCGTATGGGTTAGGGTCATTAACACCGTATGGGTTAGGGTCATTAACACCGTATGGGTTAAGGGTCATTAACACCGTATGGGTTAGGGTCATTAACACCGTATGGGTTAGGGTCATTAACACCGTATGGGTTAAGGGTCATTTACACCGTATGGGTTAGGGTCATTAACACCGTATGGGTTAGGGTCATTAACACCGTATGGGTTAGGGTCATTAACACCGTATGGGTTAGGGTCATTAACACCGTATGGGTTAGGGTCATTAACACCGTATGGGTTAGGGTCATTTACACCGTATGGGTTAGGGTCATTAACACCGTGTGGGTTAGGGTCATTAACACCGTATGGGTTAGGGTCATTAACACCGTATGGGTTAGGGTCATTAACACCGTATGGGTTAAGGGTCATTTACACCGTATGGGTTAAGGGTCATTTACACCGTATGGGTTAGGGTCATTAACACCGTATGGGTTAGGGTCATTAACACCGTATGGGTTAGGGTCATTTACACCGTATGGGTTAGGGTCATTAACACCGTATGGGTTAGGGTCATTAACACCGTATGGGTTAGGGTCATTAACACCGTATGGGTTAAGGGTCATTAACACCGTATGGGTTAGGGTCATTAACACCGTATGGGTTAGGGTCATTAACACCGTATGGGTTAGGGTCATTAACACCGTATGGGTTAGGGTCATTTACACCGTATGGGTTAGGGTCATTAACACCGTATGGGTTAAGGGTCATTAACACCGTATGGGTTAGGGTCATTAACACCGTATGGGTTAGGGTCATTAACACCGTATGGGTTAGGGTCATTAACACCGTGTGGGTTAGGGTCATTAACACCGTATGGGTTAGGGTCATTAACACCGTATGGGTTAGGGTCATTTACACCGTGTGGGTCAAGGGTCATTTACACCGTATGGGTTAGGGTCATTAACACCGTATGGGTTAGGGTCATTAACACCGTATGGGTTAGGGTCATTAACACCGTATGGGTTAGGGTCATTAACACCATGGGTTAGGGTCATTAACACCGTATGGGTTAGGGTCATTAACACCGTATGGGTTAGGGTCATTTACACCGAGTATGGGTTAAGGGTCATTAACACCGTATGGGTTAGGGTCATTTACACCGAGTGGGTTAGGGTCATTAACACCGTATGGGTTAGGGTCATTAACACCGTATGGGTTAGGGTCATTAACACCGTATGGGTTAGGGTCATTTACACCGTATGGGTTAGGGTCATTTACACCGAGTGGGTTAAGGGTCATTTACACCGTATGGGTTAGGGTCATTAACACCGTATGGGTTAAGGGTCATTAACACCGTATGGGTTAGGGTCATTAACACCGTATGGGTTAGGGTCATTAACACCGTATGGGTTAGGGTCATTAACACCGTATGGGTTAGGGTCATTTACACCGAGTGGGTTAAGGGTCATTAACACCGTATGGGTTAGGGTCATTTACACCGAGTGGGTTAGGGTCATTAACACCGTATGGGTTAGGGTCATTAACACCGTATGGGTTAGGGTCATTAACACCGTATGGGTTAGGGTCATTAACACCGTATGGGTTAGGGTCATTTACACCGTAGTGGGTTAGGGTCATTTACACCGTATGGGTTAGGGTCATTTACACCGTATGGGTTAGGGTCATTAACACCGTATGGGTTAGGGTCATTAACACCGTATGGGTTAGGGTCATTAACACCGTATGGGTTAGGGTCATTAACACCGTATGGGTTAGGGTCATTAACACCGTATGGGTTAGGGTCATTAACACCGTATGGGTTAGGGTCATTAACACCGTATGGGTTAGGGTCATTTACACCGAGTGGGTTCAGGGTCATTAACACCGTATGGGTTAGGGTCATTTCACCGAGTGGGTTAAGGGTCATCATTTACACCGTATGGGTTAGGGTCATTAACACCGTATGGGTTAGGGTCATTAACACCGTATGGGTTAGGGTCATTAACACCGTATGGGTTAGGGTCATTAACACCGTATGGGTTAGGGTCATTTACACCGTATGGGTTAAGGGTCATTTACACCGTATGGGTTCAGGGTCATTTATCAAATCAAATAAGTCTCTATTCTTTAAGTGGGCAATAAGACAAAACCCTGCAGCTCCTCCATCCAACAGTCTGTGGTTTGATGTTTCTCCTGATGTTCCCCCCCCTCCCTCTCCCTCCCTCCCTCTCTCCCTCCCTCCCCCTCCCTCTTCCCCTCTCTTCCTCTCTCTTCCCTCCCTCTTCCTCTCTCTTCCTTCTCTCTTCCCCTCTCTTCCCCCTCCCTCTCTCTCTTCCCCTCTCTTCCCCCTCCCCTCTCTCTCTTCCCCTCTCTTCCTCTCTCTTCCCCCTCCCTCTTCCCTCCCTCCCTTCCCCTCTCTTCCCCTCCCTCCCTCCCTTCCTCTCTCCCCCCTCCCTCCCTCTCTTCCCCTCTTTCTTCCCCTCCTCCCTTCCCCCCTCTCTTCCCCCTCTTCCCCCTCCCTACCACTCTTCCCTCTCGTCCCCTCTTCCCCCTCCATCTCTCTCTCTCTCTCCTCCAGAATGAAGGACACCAGTAAGAAGAACAACATATTTTCTCAGTTCAGGAAGAATGACCGAGACAAACAGAAGCTGATTGAGACGGTGGTGAAACAGCTGAGGAGCCTGGTCTATGGGATGTCTCAACACTCCTAGAACACACACACAGATGGACACACAGACAGACAGAGACACACACACACAGATGGACACACAGACAGACAGAGACACACACACAGATGGACACACAGACAGAGACACACACACAGACCAACCAGCCATCACCTTTCAGTTTCACCAGATTCCATGCATAGTGTAAATAAAGAGAAGACACACACACAGACACACACACGAGACATCAAGCTAAAACAGTTTCTCTGTCAGGACTGAGAAAAAGAGTGAAATGTTTGAAATGTATTTTTGAAAGCCTCAGAATACTATGTTTTGTATATAGTGAGAGTGCAGTGATTTGTGTCACCACAGTGATGTAAGGAATGTAAAGATGGCATCTCAGATGAAGACTGGACAGGAAACTGATGTTCACTGGGTGAAGTGGCCCAGATAGGGGATTGAGCCATGAAGTATAGGCTCCAATCCCCCGAGCCCTATCCGCCCTGCTCTAAAGTAGTGCACTATATAGGGAATAGGGCCCTGGTCTAAAGTAGTGCACTATATAGGGAATAGGGCCCTGGTCTAAAGTAGTGCCCTATATAGGGAATAGGGCCCTGTTCTAAAGTAGTGCACTATATAGGGAATAGGGCCCTGTTCTAAAGTAGTGCACTATATAGGGAATAGGGCCCTGTTCTAAAGTAGTGCCCTATATAGGGAATAGGGTGTGATTTGGGACACGTCCTGGAAGATCTCTACATCGCTCCATAATGCAGTACTGGGTGGAGTTAGTTTCTACTGTAAATATATTGGAGAATATTTAACACTACAGAGAATCACGCTGGTTGGGTCACAAATGTCCTCCTATTTCCACAGGGCTCTGGTCAATGGCAGGGATTCACTCTCTCCCTGTCTCTGTCAGTCATTCAGCTCTCTCCCTGTCTCTGGCAGGGATTCACTCTCTCCCTGTCTCTGGCAGGGATTCACTCTCTCCCTGTCTCTGGCAGGGATTCACTCTCTCCCTGTCTCTGGCAGGGATTCACTCTCTCCCTGTCTCTGGCAGGGATTCACTCTCTCCCTGTCTCTGGCAGGGATTCACTCTCTCCCTGTCTCTTCCTGTCTCTGGCAGGGATTCACTCTCTTCCTGTCTCTGGCAGGGATTCACTCTCTCCCTGTCTCTGGCAGGGATTCACTCTCTCCCTGTCTCTGGCAGGGATTCACTCTCTCCCTGTCTCTGGCAGGGATTCACTCTCTGCCTGTCTCTGGCAGGGATTCACTCTCTCCCTGTCTCTGGCAGGGATTCACTCTCTCCCTGTCTCTTCCTGTCTCTGGCAGGGATTCACTCTCTCCCTGTCTCTGGCAGGGATTCACTCTCTCCCTGTCTCTGGCAGGGATTCACTCTCTCCCTGTCTCTGGCAGGGATTCACTCTCTCCCTGTCTCTGGCAGGGATTCACTCTCTCCCTGTCTCTGGCCCTGTCTCTCCCTGTCTCTCAGGGATTCCTGTCTCTCCCTGTCTCTGGCAGTCATTCAGCTCTCTCCCTGTCTCTCCCTGTCTCTGTCAGTCATTCAGCTCTCCCTGTCTCTCCCTGTCTCTCCCTGTCATTCAGCTCTCTCCCTGTCTCTCCCTGTCTCTGTCAGTCATTCAGCTCTCTCTGTCTCTCCCTGTCTCTGCCAGTCATTCAGCTCTCTCCCTGTCTCTGCCAGGCATTCAGCTCTCTCCCTGTCTCTGCCAGGGATTCACTCTCTCCCTGTCTCTGCCAGTCATTCAGCTCTCTCCCTGTCTCTCCCTGTCTCTGTCAGTCATTCAGCTCTCTCCCTGTCTCTCCCTGTCATTCAGCTCTCTCCCTGTCTCTCCCTGTCTCTGTCAGTCATTCAGCTCTCTCCCTGTCTCTCCCTGTCTCTGCCAGTCATTCAGCTCTCTCCCTGTCTCTGCCAGGGATTCACTCTCTCCCTGTCTCTGCCAGGCATTCAGCTCTCTCCCTGTCTCTCCCTGTCTCTGCCAGTCATTCAGCTCTCTCCCTGTCTCTCCCTGTCTCTGTCAGTCATTCAGCTCTCTCCCTGTCTCTGTCAGTCATTCAGCTCTCTCCCTGTCTCTCCCTGTCTCTGCCAGTCATTCAGCTCTCTCCTGTCTCTCCCTGTCTCTGCCAGTCATTCAGCTCTCTCCCTGTCTCTGCCAGTCATTCAGCTCTCTCCCTGTCTCTCCCTGTCTCTCATTCAGTCATTCAGCTCTCTCTCTGTCTCTCCCTGTCTCTGCCAGTCATTCAGCTCTCTCCCTGTCTCTCCCTGTCTCTGTCAGTCATTCAGCTCTCTCCCTGTCTCTCCCTGTCTCTGCCAGTCATTCAGCTCTCTCCCTGTCTCTGCCAGGCATTCAGCTCTCTCCCTGTCTCTGCCAGGGATTCACTCTCTCCCTGTCTCTGCCAGTCATTCAGCTCTCTCCCTGTCTCTGCCAGGGATTCAGCTCTCTCCCTGTCTCTGCCAGGCATTCAGCTCTCTCCCTGTCTCTCCCTGTCTCTGCCAGTCATTCAGCTCTCTCCCTGTCTCTCCCTGTCTCTGTCAGTCATTCAGCTCTCTCCCTGTCTCTGTCAGTCATTCAGCTCTCTCCCTGTCTCTCCCTGTCTCTGCCAGTCATTCAGCTCTCTCTCTGTCTCTCCCTGTCTCTGCCAGGCATTCAGCTCTCTCCCTGTCTCTCCCTGTCTCTGTCAGTCATTCATCTCTCTCCCTGTCTCTGTCAGGCATTCAGCTTTCTCCCTGTCTCTCAAAATGACCTGCATGAACATGGTTCCGTTGTTTAAACCCAGTACAGGACAAGAGAGCTTTGTTAATTTACACTCAAAATATTATCTTTTGACAAGAAAGACACTCATAATCATGTTTTTTTTATTAGCTAAATCAATTTCTTGCATCCCAAATTCTAGTTGTTTTTGTTCCTCAGGTTAAATGAAAGCTTTTGGTTTTCAAATGCTTTAGATTCTACCGCTAAGACATTTCAAACAGCAATAATGATCTCATCCACCTGCAGGTTCTGCTTAAAGAACGACTTCTGTCTCACATCTGAAATCACATTTCATAGTTGGAGTTAAGGTTTTTAATCTGCTTTTTAACAGGCATTTTGCTCTGAATAGCTATTATTTCAGTTATCATTTTTGTTATTTTAATAGTTGCTTGTAAATGTCCTTGTACATACTGCATATTTTGTAAAGAAAGTAAGAATGCGGTTTAATTCTGTTACGAATAAAAGGAGTTTGTTGTTCTGAGATGCATCTCTTAAATCTAAAATATGTACAAATTTAATTAGTCTTTCAAATGAATTCAATTATAACTGCTATTAGTCAATACATCACCTGGTGAGAAATGTGATTTTTCTCCATTTTTGTTTTTGTTTCTAGTGTCAGAGTCAAAACAGAAATCCCTATTGAATAACCCGCTCAGCATTCCAAAGGGAAATGAACTGAGTGTTGGTAAGGTTGGAGGGCCGGGAAAGGGAAATGAACTGAGTGTTGGTAAGGTTGGAGGGCCGGGAAAGGGAAAATGAACTGAGTGTTGGTAAGGATGGAGGGCCGGGAAAGGGAAATGAACTGAGTGTTGGTAAGGATGGAGGGCCGGGAAAGGGAAATGAACTGAGTGTTGGTAAGGATGGAGGGCCGGGAAAGGGAAATGAACTGAGTGTTGGTAAGGATGGAGGGCCGGGAAAGGGAAATGAACTGAGTGTTGGTAAGGATGGAGGGGCGTGGCAGGAAAGAGAATACGCCCCCCTCTAACACAATTCTATTTGTTTTTATTTGTGTGAAGTAATAAAAATGTGTTGACTCAATCAGACGCAGACTGGTGTGTGTATATATATTAATATATCACGGCATTTTAAATTATAAGTCTTGACAGAAATGGTTGTGTTGTTGACATCACATGAAGTTGATAACATGAGATATTACTGATTTACGTCTTGTCTTTAAGGGAAGCTAGTAGCTATCTTATTTCTGTGAAACGAAAAAGCCGGGCCTAGAGGAGGAGGGCGCGATCACTGAAGATGGGAGGGATAACACCCTGTCCTCCGCCCAGCCAGGCAGACGAACGTACGCAGTCCTAGATCACTGGAGATGGGAGGGATAACACCGTCCTCCGCCCAGCCAGGCAGACGAACGTACGCAGTCCTAGATCACTGGAGATGGGAGGGATAACACCGTCCTCCGCCCAGCCAGGCAGACGAACGTACGCAGTCCTAGATCACTGGAGATGGGAGGGATAACACCGTCCTCCGCCCAGCCAGGCAGACGAACGTACGCAGTCCTAGATCACTGGAGATGGGAGGGATAACACCGTCCTCCGCCCAGCCAGGCAGACGAACGTACGCAGTCCTAGATCACTGGAGATGGGAGGGATAACACCGTCCTCCGCCCAGCCAGGCAGACGAACGTACGCAGTCCTAGATCACTGGAGATGGGAGGGATAACACCGTCCTCCACCCGGCCAGGCAGACGAACGTACGCAGTCCTAGATCACTGGAGATGGGAGGGATAACACCGTCCTCCGCCCGGCCAGGCAGACGAACGTACGCAGTCCTAGATCCCCCTGCAGAGTACAATTTATTTCATAGTTTGATATCTTCACTGTTATTCTACAATGTAGAAAATAGTTTAAAAAATAAAGAAAAACCCTTGAATAAGTAGGTGTGTCCAAACTTTTGACTAGTACTGAATATACAGGATGTAAAGTGTTATTTATAGAGCATTTATATACAGGATGTAAAGTGTTATTTATAGAGCATTTATATACAGGATGTAAAGTGTTATTTATAGAGCATTTATATACAGGATGTAAAGTGTTATTTATAGAGCATTTATATACAGGATGTAAAGTGTTATTTATAGAGCATTTATATACAGGATGTAAAGTGTTATTTATAGAGCATTTATATACAGGATGTAAAGTGTTATTTATAGAGCATTTATATACAGGATGTAAAGTGTTATTTATAGAGCATTTATATACAGGATGTAAAGTGTTATTTATAGAGCATTTATATACACAGGATGTAAAGTGTTATTTATAGAGCATTTATATACAGGATGTAAAGGGTTATTTATAGAGCATTTATATACAGGATGTAAAGGGTTATTTATAGAGCATTTATATACAGGATGTAAAGTGTTATTTATAGAGCATTTATATACAGGGTGTAAAGTGTTATTTATAGAGCATTTATATACAGGATGTAAACTGTTATTTATAGAGCATTTATATACAGGATGTAAAGGGTTATTTATAGAGCATTTATTTACAGGATGTAAAGTGTTATTTATAGAGCTTGTTTATACAGGATGTAAAGTGTTATTTATAGAGCATTTATATACAGGATGTAAATGGTTATTTATAGAGCATTTATATACAGGATGTAAAGGGTTATTTATAGAGCTTGTTTATACAGGATGTAAAGTGTTATTTATAGAGCATTTATATACAGTATGTAAAGTGTTATTTATAGAGCATTTATATACAGGATGTTATTTAATTTATTTATAGAGCATTTATATACAGGATGTAAAGTGTTATTTATAGAGCATTTATATACAGGATGTAAAGTGTTATTTATAGAGCATTTATATACAGGATGTAAAGTGTTATTTATAGAGCATTTATATACAGGATGTAAAGTGTTATTTATAGAGCATTTATATACAGGATGTAAAGGGTTATTTATAGAGCATTTTATACAGGATGTAAAGTGTTATTTATAGAGCATTTATATACAGGATGTAAAGTGTTATTTATAGAGCATTTATATACAGGATGTAAAGTGTTATTTATAGAGCATTTATATACAGGATGTAAAGTGTTATTTATAGAGCATTTATATACAGGATGTAAAGTGTTATTTATAGAGCATTTATATACAGGATGTAAAGTGTTATTTATAGAGCATTTATATACAGGATGTAAAGTGTTATTTATAGAGCATTTATTTACAGGATGTAAAGTGTTATTTATAGAGCATTTATATACAGGATGTAAAGGGTTATTTATAGAGCTTGTTTATACAGGATGTAAAGTGTTATTTATAGAGCATTTATATACAGGATGTAAAGTGTTATTTATAGAGCATTTATATACAGGATGTAAAGTGTTATTTATAGAGCATTTATATACAGAATGTAAAGGGTTATTTATAGAGCATTTATATACAGGATGTAAAGTGTTGTTTATAGAGCATTTAAATACAGTATGTAAAGTGTTATTTATAGAGCATTTATATACAGGATGTAAAGTGTTATTTATAGAGCATTTATTTACAGGATGTAAAGTGTTATTTATAGAGCATTTATATACAGGATGTAAAGGGTTATTTATAGAGCATTTATATACAGGATGTAAAGGGTTATTTATAGAGCATTTATTTACAGGATGTAAAGTGTTATTTATAGAGCTTGTTTATACAGGATGTAAAGTGTTATTTATAGAGCATTTATATACAGGATGTAAATGGTTATTTATAGAGCATTTATATACAGGATGTAAAGGGTTATTTATAGAGCTTGTTTATACAGGATGTAAAGTGTTATTTATAGAGCATTTATATACAGTATGTAAAGTGTTATTTATAGAGCATTTATATACAGGATGTAAAGTGTTATTTATAGAGCATTTATTTACAGGATGTAAAGTGTTATTTATAGAGCATTTATATACAGGATGTAAAGTGTTATTTATAGAGCATTTATATACAGGATGTAAAGTGTTATTTATAGAGCATTTATATACAGGATGTAAAGTGTTATTTATAGAGCATTTATATACAGGATGTTTATATAATGACCAGGTGATGAGGAATTAGGTAATAGACTTTACCAACCTGAAACATTCCTTTTGTCCTTGTTGTTTTTTTATTGGTAAATTTGACAAAGTTAATCAAATTGAATAGTTTCCCATTGTACCTATACTTTAAATAAAAAGGATCTTCCCCTGTTGGTGAAGAAGCCAGAAACAGACCAAGAACCTTTGTCTCGGTTCCCAAATGACATGCTATCCCCTTTACAGTGCACTACATTTGACCAGGTAGGGCACTATGGGAGGGCTGGTCTAAAGTAGTGCACTATATAGGGAATAGAGTGCTATTTGGGACGTGTCTGGCTTCCTTTCCGTGCGCCCTACGGTATGTTATGTGGTAATAACGAGCTGGTATCAAAGATCAGTGGTTGGCCCAACCTGTTTACACATTAAACCCATTCTAAATCAGTGGTTGGCTCAACCTGTTTACACATTAAACCCATTCTAAATCAGTGGTTGGCCCAACCTGTTTACACATTAAACCCATTCTAAATCAGTGGTTGGCCCAACCTGTTTACACATTAAACCCATTCTAAATCAGTGGTTGGCCCATTAAACCCATTCTAAATCAGTGGTTGGCCCATTAAACCCATTCTAAATCAGTGGTTGGCCCATTAAACCCATTCTAAATCAGTGGTTGGCCCATTAAACCCATTCTAAATCAGTGGTTGGCCCAACCTGTTTACACATTAAACCCATTCTAAATCAGTGGTTGGCCCAACCTGTTTACACATTAAACCCATTCTAAATCAGTGGTTGGCCCAACCTGTTTACACATTAAACCCATTCTAAACCAGTGGTTGGCCCAACCTGTTTACACATTAAACCCATTCTAAATCAGTGGTTGGCCCAACCTGTTTACACATTAAACCCATTCTAAATCAGTGGTTGGCCCAACCTGTTTACACATGAATCCCATTCTAAATCAGTGGTTGGCCCAACCTGTTTACACATTAAACCCATTCTAAATCAGTGGTTGGCCCAACCTGTTTACACATGAATCCCATTCTAAATCAGTGGTTGGCCCATTAAACCCACTCTAAATCAGTGGTTGGCCCATTAAACCCATTCTAAATCAGTGGTTGGCCCAACCTGTTTACATAAGCCCAGAGACATTAGACCTGACAGGGGGAATGGCTGTACCTCCAGCCGCTGGGTCAGTAGAGGGACTGACCTCTGGGTGAACTGCCGAGCGTGCCTCTCCTGACTCCCCCCCCCTCTCCTGACTCCCCCCACCCTCTCCTGACTCCCCACCCCCTCTCCTGACTCCCCACCCTCTCCTGACTCCCCACCCTCTCCTGACTCCCCCACCCCCACCCTCTCCTGACTCCCCACACCCCCACCCTCTCCTGACTCCCCACACCCCCACCCTCTCCTGACTCCCCACCCTCTCCTGACTCCCCACACCCCACCCTCTCCTGACTCCCCACACCCCCACCCTCTCCTGACTCCCCCCTCCTGACTCCCCACCCTCTCCTGACTCCCCACACCACCACCCTCTCCTGACTCCCCACACCCCCACCCTCTCCTGACTCCCCCCCTCTCCTGACTCCCCACCCTCTCTCCCCACACCCCCACCCTCTCCTGACTCCCCACACCCCCACCCTCTCCTGACTCCCCCCACCTCTCCTGACTCCCCACACCCCCACCCTCTCCTGACTCCCCCCACCCCCACCCTCTCCTGACTCCCCCCACCTCTCCTGACTCCCCATCCTCTCCTGACTCCCCACACCCCCACCCTCTCCTGACTCCCCATCCTCTCCTGACTCCCCACACCCCCACCCTCTCCTGACTCCCCACACCCCCACCCTCTCCTGACTCCCCCACCTCTCCTGACTCCCCCCACCCTCTCCTGACTCCCCACACCCCCACCCTCTCCTGACTCCCCCACCTCTCCTGACTCCCCCCACCCTCTCCTGGCTCCCCACCCTCTCCTGTTGTGACAGCACCTCCAATTGCACATACGTCATGCAAACCTACAAATCAAATCTCCTCCCTCTATTTTTGGACAGAGGAGCCCTTTACGCAGCGCATGAGAGACACATCGAGGTTTTAATGGAAGATGTGTGCTCATTAAAAAAGAAACTGTGAATGAATGATGCTAAAAAAAAGTTTGATCTGTCTTAAATGATCCTAGTGGGTTACACAGGCTACTAGTGATAATATATTACATTATCCTAGTAGGTTACACAGGCTACTAGTGATAATATATTACATTATCCTAGTAGGTTACATAGGCTACTAGTGATAATATATTACATTATCCTAGTAGGTTACATAGGCTACTAGTGATAATATATTACATTATCCTAGTAGGTTACACAGGCTACTAGTGATAATATATTACATTATCCTAGTAGGTTACACAGGCTACTAGTGATAATATATTACATTATCCTAGTAGGTTACATAGGCTACTAGTGATAATATATTACATTATCCTAGTAGGTTACATAGGCTACTAGTGATAATATATTACATTACTAGTGATAATATATTACATTATCCTAGTAGGTTACATAGGCTACTAGTGATAATATATTACATTATCCTAGTGGGTTACATAGGCTACTAGTGATAATATATGACATTATCCTAGTAGGTTACATAGGCTACTAGTGATAATATATAACATTATCCTAGTAGGTTACATAGGCTACTAGTGATAATATATAACATTATCCTAGTAGGTTACATAGGCTACTAGTGATAATATATTACATTATCCTAGTAGGTTACATAGGCTACTAGTGATAATATATTACATTATCCTAGTAGGTTACATAGGCTACTAGTGATAATATATTACATTATCCTAGTAGGTTACATAGGCTACTAGTGATAATATATTACATTATCCTAGTAGGTTACATAGGCTACTAGTGATAATATATAACATTATCCTAGTAGGTCACAGGCTACTAGTGATAATATATAACATTATCCTAGTAGGTCACAGGCTACTAGTGATAATATTAAGCAGAAGGATCCAATTAAAATGTTTTATTCCAACAAGTGGGAAGCCATTTTATCTCTTGACCCAATTAGACTGTTACCGCTTTATTTGATTTGTGTGATTGACCGACAGCGGGAGATAATAGCTGTTCCTCTGTAATTGCTGCTTGGTGTTCGTTCATGCCCGGTCCCGGTCCCCCATCTCGTTATTTGATGGACAGTGAACTTGGCGAGGTTGGTTCGCGGGAGTTCACCGAGATGTCAGGGTCCGTGGTGTAGGGCACTGGCAGGTCAGCATCAGCGTTTGGGAATGAGGAGAGATCCCCCTCCCGGCGTTGCAGAGCCTCTCCGGCCTCCAGCTAATCGCTGACGATGCGCCCCCCCGACACAGACCTCATCTCTCTCAATCTCTTTCTCTCTCACACGCAGACAGAGAGGCGCGCGCGTAATAGCTATGCATTTTGTGGGACGGGAAGCACGAAAAACATCACCGGTGGCCATTTAAGTCAATATCCTGGTCTATCTAAAGGAAATATATGATTCGTCACGGGTCAGATGGTGGTTTTTATAAGCTATTAAAAAGGCGTGTATTAAAGACCACCTGGATATAAGAGTTAAATGATGTGTCCATATGAACTGAATATACTCTTGGACTTCAGCTGACACCAGTGTGGACTAGAGTAAGGACATCATGTCACGGAACTATTTCACACAATGTTCTTATTCAGGGGGGGGCAGCTTTGTTTGAATAACCTATATGCCCTCAAACGTGCAGTAAGGTCGTGTCATAATACACGTTCTTCGGTGTCTTGGATAGGCTATGTGGTTGAATTCTTAATCAATAAATGTGCATTTAAACGCCTGAGAATATCCGGATATTTATGGGTTATTTCTCCTCAAGCTATTAGCATGGATTACTCCATACATAGTGAGGAGGTGAACTGCAGGGCAACGCTTCAGCACATCGGTGCGACCCGACAGAGAGAGAGAGAGAGAGAGAATGGGGGGGGGGGGGTCTAGAACGTGTCGCTGTAAAATGTGGAGCCCCGCCGTCTCCTGCTTGACTGGCTGGGTCGCCTGTCCGCTCCATGTTATAGCTGTCATAAACAAAGCGATTCCAAATACACTGGGTTGGTCCAGCGGTGTTTACATGTTTAGCCTCCCAGTAACCTTGTTAACACGAAGACACATTTAGTTTTATTTCCCACCAACTGACCCAGGTTTGAACCCTCTGCAAGCAAGATATCATTTTTTATAACAGAGGCCCTTCCACAGATACAGACAGAGCAGCGTCACCGACTGCAGAGGGAAACGGTAGTCAAGACAGACAACAGGTTAAAGTCTCATTCTAGATTAGACAAGTTTTAACCAGGGTGCGTCACTACGTCACTGAACATCTCCAACTCTCAAAATAAAAACGTGTCAGTTTAGCCTCCAAACAACTGTCATTAATTCGTACAGCCTAATAAAATACAATATAAACCACTGGGTTATTCCAACTAAATGCTCGATTCAATCTTTCAGACGATTTAACAAATGATTTAATTTGACCACATTCAGATTTAATGCATGAGTCGAACAAAGCAAAGACGTGTGTTGGAATTTAAAGGGGGATTAAGGAAATTATTTAAATTCGGAACCAACAGCGCTAATTGAAATGTGTTGAAAGCAGTTCAATTAAGACCCGCCCCGGGCATTACATGCAGAACTCATCACATGTAATGAGGCTAAACTGCGGAATATTTGCAACAAAGAACCTTGGATGGTTCCTATTGTTAGAGGGACTTAACACCTTTTCAGAGTTAAATCCCTGATTGTGCGTCTCCAACAGGAGGTGGTATTAAAATGCGCCTGTAACAAATGGGGTTTTGGAGAAGCTGCTACTCCGTGGGCGGAGCGAGATGACACAACAATTAAAGATGAACTTTGTGTGAACTAATTTCTGTCGCCAAGCCAAGGTAACAGGAGGCCGAGACCTGGGGGAAAGGGTATAAAAAGGCCGTAGAAAACACCCAGACTTTCAGTAGCAAACAAACTCTTGCTCCACCTAAAAGTCCTCACACGTTTATAGTTGGTTTGGTTACGCGACTCGTTACGCGCACTAGTACAATGGCTCTGAACACGTTGGTGGCGACCCTTTTGTGCACGATTGTGCTTCCAATCTTTCTCTTTTTAATCGCGGTGAAGTTATGGGAGGTTTATTTGATCCGTGGTCGGGATCCCAGCTGTCGAGCCCCCCCTCCCTCCTGGGTCCATGGGCTTACCTTTCATTGGCGAGACGCTCCAACTCCTTCTCCAGGTTATTAGAACACTTTTTTTTCAAACTTAGTAATAGTAATATTGTATAATTGTAACCTGTTGGTGTATATGTTTTCCGTTGATAATAAACAAAGCATTTTTATTTATTCCTTTTATCGCAGAGGAGAAAGTTCCTGCGGATGAAACGGCAGAAGTATGGATGCATTTACAGAACGCATCTCTTTGGCAACCCCACGGTGCGCGTCATGGGAGCGAACAACGTCAGACACATTCTACTGGGTGAACATAAACTTGTCGCGGTGCAGTGGCCCGCTTCCGTGAGAACTATTTTGGGATCGGACACGCTCTCCAATATGCACGGGACCCAGCACAAAAACAAGAAAAAGGTGCGTAGATGGTTTCGAAAATGTTTTGGCATGAATAAAATGTTTGAAATGGTAAATTAAATGTAGGATTTTACGCATAGATGTTTGGCTAAAATCTGCACTTATTTAAAGGTCCTTTATGTCCCTCCCGTCTTAACGAAAAGTTGCTCCTGTATTTTAGGCTATAATGAGAGCGTTTTCCCGGGATGCCTTGGAACACTACATCCCGGTGATCCAGGAGGAGGTGAGGAGCGCCGTGAGGGAATGGCTGGAGAAGGACTCATGCGTTCTAGTCTACCCCGAAATGAAGCGCCTCATGTTCCGCATCGCCATGAGGATCCTCTTGGGCTTCGACCCGGACCAGATCAAGACCGACGAGCAGGAGCTGGTGGAGGCATTCGAAGAGATGACCAAGAACCTTTTCTCCCTTCCGGTCGATGTCCCCTTCAGCGGCTTGTACCGGGTAAGTAGCGGTGCACTCAATTCTAATTCTAGTGACATTTTTAAACAATGTATTCATAATATTGTCAGGGCCTAAATTAATGTTTTAAAAAATACACATATTTTATCTACAGGGATTGAAAGCCCGAAATTTAATCCACTCCAAAATCGAGGAGAATATCCAGACAAAAATAGACAGTGGTAAAGAGGTGAAACAGAGAGACGCGCTACAACAGCTGATAGACACCAGTAGGAACAGTGACGAGCCCTTCAGCATGCAGGTAATACTCTATTCTATACATCCCCATCTTCAACAACAGAGACGCTGGGGGCGGCAGCCTAGTGGTTAGAGAGTAGGGGCGGCAGGTAGCCTAGTGGTTAGAGAGTAGGGGCGGCAGCCTAGTGGTTAGAGAGTAGGGGCGGCAGGTAGCCTAGTGGTTAGAGAGTAGGGGCGGCAGGTAGCCTAGTGGTTAGAGAGTAGGGGCGGCAGGTAGCCTAGTGGTTAGAGTAGGGGCGGCAGGTAGCCTAGTGGTTAGAGTGGGGGGGGCAGGTAGCCTAGTGGGGGGGGCAGTAGCCTAGTGGTTAGAGTGGGGGGGCGGCAGGTAGCCTAGTGGTTAGAGAGTAGGGGCGGCAGGTAGCCTAGTGGTTAGAGGGGGGGCAGGTAGCCTAGTGGTTAGAGTGGGGGGGCGGCAGGTAGCCTAGTGGTTAGAGTGGGGGGGGGCAGGTAGCCTAGTGGTTAGAGAGTAGGGGCGGCAGGTAGCCTAGTGGTTAGAGTGGGGGGGGGGGGCAGGTAGCCTAGTGGTTAGAGAGTAGGGGCGGCAGGTAGCCTAGTGGTTAGAGGGGGGGGGGGGGGCAGGTAGCCTAGTGGTTAGAGAGGGGGGCGGCAGGTAGCCTAGTGGTTAGAGTGGGGGGGGGCAGGTAGCCTAGTGGTTAGAGAGTAGGGGCGGCAGGTAGCCTAGTGGTTAGAGTGGGGGGGGGGGCAGGTAGCCTAGTGGTTAGAGAGTAGGGGCGGCAGGTAGCCTAGTGGTTAGAGAGTAGGGGCGGCAGGTAGCCTAGTGGTTAGAGTGGGGGGGGGGGGCAGGTAGCCTAGTGGTTAGAGTGGGGGGGGCGGCAGGTAGCCTAGTGGTTAGAGTGGGGGGGGGGCAGGCAGCCTAGTGGTTAGAGAGTGGGGGGGGCAGGTAGCCTAGTGGTTAGAGTGGGGGGGGGGGCAGGTAGCCTAGTGGTTAGAGTGGGGGGGGCAGGTAGCCTAGTGGTTAGAGAGTAGGGGCGGCAGGTAGCCTAGTGGTTAGAGTGGGGGGGGCGGCAGGTAGCCTAGTGGTTAGAGTGGGGGGGGGCGGCAGGTAGCCTAGTGGTTAGAGTGGGGGGGGGCAGGTAGCCTAGTGGTTAGAGCGTAGCGTAGTGGTTAGAGGGGGGGGGGCAGGTAGCCTAGTGGTTAGAGCGTGGGGGAGGCGGGTAGCCTAGTGGTTAGAGCGTGGGGGAGGCGGGTAGCCTAGTGGCTAGAGCGTGGGGGGAGGCGGGTAGCCTAGTGGCTAGAGCGTGGGGGGGGAGGCGGGTAGCCTAGTGGCTAGAGCGTAGGGCCGGCGGGTAGCCTAGAGCGTAGGGCCGGCGGGTAGCCTAGTGGTTAGAGCGTAGGGCCAGTAACCAAATAAGAATTTGTTCTTAACTGACTTGCCATTTTTTTTAAACCGTGCATTTATCAAGTTATTTTTCATGCATAAATAAACAGATGATAGATGTACATTTTAAACCAGCTGTGGTGTTATAAGAATCTTTGCTCAGTGAGTAAAACCAAATAATTCTCTCTATCTGAAGGCAATTAAGGAGTCGGCCACAGAGCTTTTATTTGGAGGCCATGAGACCACTGCCAGTACAGCCACCTCACTGGTCATGTTCCTGGGACTCAACCCCGACACGCTCAACAAACTCAGACAAGAACTGCACCAGCAGGTAACAACCTGTTATTTATAGCCGGGAATCATCAATTCAGTCAATCAATATTCCTCCAGTCATTTACTAGGACATTGATAACATCCTTTAGATCTCATTGGCTTATGGAATGATTGTGAAATAATACTCTCTCTCTCTCTCTCTCTCTGTGTCTCTCTCCGTGTCTCTCTCCGTGTCTCTCTCTCTCCGTGTCTCTGTCAGGAGGAACTAGGTGTGGATCTGCTGGGGCAGCATGTGAACATTGAGGTGTTGGAACAGTTAAAGTATACAGGCTGTGTCATCAAAGAGACGTTGAGGATAAACCCCCCTGTACCTGGAGGCTTCAGAGTGGTGCTGAAGACATTCCAGCTCAATGTAAGTCCTTTTTTTTTACAGATGATTTGAATACTAATCTGTCAATTTGACGGGATGGTGACTGAAACTCCAGACCAGTTGTCTAACAGGGCTGTTCTATGTTTCCAGGGTTACCAGATCCCCAAAGGCTGGACCATGATCTACAGTATCTGTGACACCCACGACGTGGCCGACGTGTTCCCCAACAAAGAGGAGTTCAACCCGGAGCGTTTCATGGACAAATCCTCTGAGGACTCCTCGCGCTTCAACTACATCCCGTTCGGAGGCGGCTCCAGGATGTGTGTCGGAAAAGAGTTTGCCAAGGTTCTCCTGAAGATATTCCTGGTAGAGCTGACACTGCAATGTGACTGGACTCTGTCGAACGGCCCCCCGACCATGAAGACCGGCCCTACGGTCTACCCCGTTGACAACCTGCCCACTGTGTTCAGCAGTTACAGCCGTACCTAGTGACAATAAAACACGCCTCCATATTAAAGCTATGAAATTGTAAATATAAAATATTGTAATGAGTTTTAGATGAAATGATTCATACTTGATATGTGAAAATACATAAGAGTTGTGTATATCTTATGTTTTATAGAAAGAAAAGACACTCTCTCATTCCATTAAGGTGTCTGTACATTTGTTATATAGCTTTTCATTATTTATATTACATGTTGTTGTGTGGGTTTTATTTAATAAAAACATGTTTTGTCAATAAATGTTGTTTTTTACTTCCATGACATTTAGACCTGGTATTGAGAACACGTTGCGTCACACTTTCAGACTATATCTAAACCAACATATCACATAACCATATCCTATAACATAACCATATCCTATAACATAACCATATCCTATAACATAACCATATCCTATAACCATATCCTATAACATAACCATATCCTATAACATAACCATATCCTATAACCATATCATATAACCATATCCTATAACATAACCATATCCTATAAACATAACCATATCCTATAAACATAACCATATCCTATAACATAACCATATCCTATAACCATATCCTATAACCATATCCTATAACCATATCCTATATAACCATATCCTATATAACCATATCCTATAACCATATCCTATAACATAACCATATCCTATATAACCATATCCTATAACATAACCATATCATATAACCATATCCTATAACATAACCATATCCTATAACATAACCATATCCTATAACATAACCATATCCTATAACCATATCCTATAACATAACCATATCCTGTAACATAACCATATCCTATAACCATATCCTATAACCATACCCTATAACATAACCATATCCTATAACCATATCCTATAACCATATCCTATATCCTATAACATAACCATATCCTATAACCATATCCTATAACATAACCATATCCTATAACCATATCCTATAACATAACCATATCCTATAACATAACCATATCCTATAACCATATCCTATAACCATATCCTATAACATAACCTATAACATAACCATATCCTATAACCATATCATATAACCATATCCTATAACATAACCATATCCTATAAACATAACCATATCCTATAACCATATCCTATAAACATAACCATATCCTATAACATAACCATATCCTATAACATAACCATATCCTATAACCATATCCTATAACCATATCCTATAACCATATCCTATAACATAACCATATCCTATAACCATATCCTATAACCATATCCTATAACATAACCATATCCTATAACCATATCCTATAACCATATCCTATAACATAACCATATCATATAACCATATCCTATAACATAACCATATCCTATAACATAACCATATCCTATAACATAACCATATCCTATAACCATATCCTATAACATAACCATATCCTATAACTATAACCATATCCTATAACCATATCATATAACCATATCTATATAACCATATCCTATAACATAACCATATCCTATAACCATAACCATATAACCATATCCTATAACCATATCCTATAACCATATCCATATCCTATAACCATATCCTATAACCATATCCTATACCATATCCTATATCCATAACCATATCCTATAACATAACCATATCCTATAACCATATCCTATAACCATAACCATATCCATAACCATATCCTATAACCATATCCTATAACATATAACCATATCCTATAACCATATCCTATAACCATATCCTATATAACCATATCCTATAACCATATCCTATAACATAACCATATCATATAACCATATCCTATAACCATATCCTATAACATAACCATATCCTATAAACATAACCATATCCTATAACCATATCCTATAACATAACCATATCCTATAACATAACCATATCCTATAACCATATCCTATAACCATATCCTATAACCATATCCTATAACATAACCATATCCTATAACCATATCCTATAACCATATCCTATAACATAACCATATCCTATAACCATATCCTATAACATAACCATATCCTATAACCATATCCTATAACCATATCCTATAACCATATCCTATAACTATAACCATATCCTATATATCCTATAACCATATCCTATAACATAACCATATCCTATAACATAACCATATATAACCATATCCTATAACCATATCCTATATAACCATATCCTATAACATAACCATATCCTATATAACCATATCCTATAACCATATCCTATAACATAACCATATCCTATAACATAACCATATCCTATATATCCATAACCATAACCTATCCTATAACCATATCCTATAACCATATCCTATAACATAACCATATCCTATATAACCATATCCTATAACCACATAACCATATCCTATAACCATATCCTATAACCATATCCTATAACCATATCCTATAACATAACCATATCATATAACCATATCCTATAACATAACCATATCCTATAACATAACCATATCCTATAACATAACCATATCCTATAACCATATCCTAACCATATCCTATATCATATAACATAACCATATCCTATAACCATATCCTATAACATAACCATATCCTATAACATAACCATATCCTATATAACCATATCCTATAACCATATCCTATAACATAACCATATCCTATAACCATATCCTATAACATAACCATATCCTATAACATAACCATATCCTATAACATAACCATATCCTATATAACCATAATAACCATATCCTATAACATAACCATATCCTATAACCATATCCCATATCCTATAATCCTATAACCATATCCTATAACATAACCATATCCTATAACCATATCCTATAACATAACCATATCCTATAACCATATCCTATAACCATATCCTATAACTATAATAACCATATCCTATAACATAACCATATCCTATAACCATATCCTATAACCATATCCTATAACATAACCATATCCTATATATATCCTATAACCATATCCTATAACCATATCCTATAACATAACCATATCCTATAACCATAACCATAACCATATATAACATAACCATATCCTATAATAACATAACCATATCCTATAAACATAACCATATCCTATAACCATATCCTATAACATAACCATATCCTATAACATAACCATATCCTATATAATCCATATAACCATATCCTATAACCATATCCTATAACCATATCCTATAACCATATCCTATAACATAACCATATCCTATAACATAACCATATCCTATATAACATATCCTATAACCATATCCTATAACATAACCATATCCTATAACATAACCATATCCTATAACATAACCATAACCATATCCTATAACATAACCATATCCTATAACATAACCATATCCTATAACATAACCATATCCTATAACCATATCCTATAACATAACCATATCCTATAACCATATCCTATAAACATAACCATATCCTATAACATAACCATATCCTATAAACATAACCATATCCTATAACATAACCATATCCTATAACCATATCATATAACCATATCCTATAACATAACCATATCCTATAAACATAACCATATCCTATAAACATAACCATATCCTATAACATAACCATATCCTATAACATAACCATATCCTATAACATAACCATATCCTATAACATAACCATATCCTATAACCATATCCTATAACCATATCCTATAACATAACCATATCCTATAACATAACCATATCCTATAACCATATCCTATAACCATATCCTATAACCATATCCTATAACATAACCATATCCTATAACATAACCATATCCTATAACCATATCCTATAACCATATCCTATAACCATATCCTATAACCATATCCTATAAACATAACCATATCCTATAACCATATCCTATAACATAACCATATCCTATAACCATATCCTATAACATAACCATATCCTATAACCATATCCTATAACCATATCCTATAACATAACCATATCCTATAACATAACCATATCCTATAACCATAACATAACCATATCCTATAACATAACCATATCCTATAACCATATCCTATAACCAACATAACCATATCCTATAACCATATCCTATAACATAACCATATCCTATAACCATATCCTATAACATAACCATATCCTATCATATATAACCATATCCTATAACATAACCATATCCTATAACATAACCATATCCTAACATAATCCATATCCTATAACCATATCCTATAACCATATCCTATAACCATATCCTATAACATAACCATATCCTATAACCATATCCTATAACATAACCATAACTATAACCATATCATATAACCATATCCTATAACATAACCATATCCTATATCCATAACCATATATAACCATATCCTATAACCATATCCTATAACCATATCCTATAACCATATAACCATAACCATATCCTATAACCATATCCTATAACATAACCATATCCTATAACCATAATATCCTATAACATAACCATATCCTATAACCATATCCTATAACATAACCATATCATATAACCATATCCTATAACCATATAACCATATCCTATAAACCATATCCATATCCTAAACCATATATAACCATATATAACATAACCCATATCCTATAACCATATCCTATAACATAACCATATCCTATAACCATATCCTATAACCATATCCTATAACCATATCCTATAACCATATCCTATAACCATATCCTATAACATAACCATATCCTATAACCATATCCTATAACATAACCATATCCTATAACATAACCATATCCTATAACATAACCATATCCTATAACATAACCATATCCTATAAACATAACCATATCCTATAACCATATCCTATAACCATATCCTATAACATAACCATATCCTATAACATAACCATATCCTATAACATAACCATATCCTATAACCATATCCTATAACCATATCCTATAACCATATCCTATAAACATAACCATATCCTATAACCATATCCTATAACATAACCATATCCTATAACCATATCCTATAACATAACCATATCCTATAACCATATCCTATAACCATATCCTATAACATAACCATATCCTATAACATAACCATATCCTATAACATAACCATATCCTATAACCATATCCTATAACCATATCCTATAACCATATCCTATAAACATAACCATATCCTATAACCATATCCTATAACATAACCATATCCTATAACCATATCCTATAACATAACCATATCCTATAACCATATCATATAACCATATCCTATAACATAACCATATCCTATAACATAACCATATCCTATAACCATATCCTATAACCATATCCTATAACCATATCCTATAACCATATCCTATAACCATATCCTATAACATAACCATATCCTATAACCATATCCTATAACATAACCATATCCTATAACCATATCATATAACCATATCCTATAACATAACCATATCCTATAACATAACCATATCCTATAACCATATCCTATAACCATATCCTATAACCATATCCTATAACCATATCCTATAACATAACCATATCCTATAACCATATCCTATAACATAACCATATCCTATAACCATATCCTATAACATAACCATATCATATAACCATATCCTATAACATAACCATATCCTATAACCATATCCTAAAACCATATCCTATAAACATAACCATATCATATAACCATATCCTATAACATAACCATATCCTATAACCATATCCTATAACCATATCCTATAACCATATCCTATAACCATATCCTATAACCATATCCTATAACATAACCATATCCTATAACCATATCCTATAACATAACCATATCCTATAACATAACCATATCCTATAACATAACCATATCCAATAACATAACCATATCCTATAACATAACCATATCCTATAACCATATCCTATAACCATATCCTATATCCATATCCTATAACATAACCATATCCTATAACATAACCATATCCTATAACATAACCATATCCTATAACATAACCATATCCTATAACATAACCATATCCTATAACTATATAACCATATCCTATAACCATATCCTATAACCATATCCTATAACCATATCCTATAACATAACCATATCCTATAACCATATCCTATAACCATATCCTATAACTATAACCATATCCTATAACCATATCCTATAACATAACCATATCCTATAACCATATCCTATAACATAACCATATCCTATAACATAACCATATCCTATAACATAACCATATCCTATAACCATATCCTATAACATAACCATATCCTATAACCATATCCTATAACATAACCATATCCTATAACCATATCCTATAACCATATCCTATAACATAACCATATCATATAACCATATCCTATAACCATATCCTCGAGCTTCTACTTTCCCTCACGGTCCTAGTCAGGGTCAGGAGACTGTCTAGTCAGGGTCAGGAGACTGTCTAGTCAGGGTCAGGAGACTGTCTAGTCAGGGTCAGGAGACTGTCTAGTCAGGAGACTGGTCAGGAGACTGTCTAGTCAGGGTCAGACTGTCTAGTCAGGGTCAGGAGACTGTCTAGTCAGGGTCAGGAGACTGTCTAGTCAGGGTCAGGAGACTGTCTAGTCAGGGTCAGGAGACTGTCTAGTCAGGAGACTGTCTAGTCAGGGTCAGGAGACTGTCTAGTCAGGGTCAGGAGGTCTAGTCAGGGTCTAGACTCTAGTCAGGGTCAGGAGACTGTCTAGTCAGGGTCAGGAGACTGTCTAGTCAGGGTCAGGAGACTGTCTAGTCAGGAGACTGTCTAGTCTAGTCTAGTCAGGGTCAGGAGACTGTCTAGTCAGGGGGACTCTAGTCAGGGGAGACTGTCTAGTAGGGTCAGTAGGTCAGGAGACTGTCTAGTCAGGGTCAGGAGACTGTCACGGTCAGGAGACTGTCTAGTCAGGGTCAGGAGACTGTCTAGTCAGGGTCAGTCAGGGTAGACTGTCTAGTCAGGGTCAGGAGACTGTCTAGTCAGGGTCAGGAGACTGTCTAGTCAGGGTCAGGAGACTGTCTAGTCAGGGTCAGGAGACTGTCTAGTCAGGGTCAGGAGACTGTCTAGTCAGGGGAGACTGTCTAGTCAGGGTCAGTAGACTCTAGTCAGGGTCAGGAGACTGTCTAGTCAGGGTCAGGAGACTGTCTAGTCAGGGTCAGGAGACTGTCTAGTCAGGGTCAGGAGACTGTCTAGTCAGGGTCAGGAGACTGTCTAGTCAGGAGGTCAGAGACTGTCTAGTCAGGGTCAGGAGACTGTCTAGTCAGGGTCAGGAGACTGTCTAGTCAGGGTCAGGAGACTGTCTAGTCAGGGTCAGGAGACTGTCTAGTCAGGAGACTGTCTAGTCAGGGTCAGTAGACTCTAGTAGTCAGGAGAGGGTCAGACTGAGACTGTCTAGTCAGGGTCAGGAGGTCAGGGTCAGGAGACTGTCTAGTCAGGGTCAGGAGACTGTCTAGTCAGGGTCAGGAGACTGTCTAGTCAGGGTCAGGAGACTGTCTAGTCAGGGTCAGTAGACTCTAGTCAGGGTCAGGAGACTGTCTAGTCAGGGTCAGTACTGTCTAGTCAGGGTCAGGAGACTGTCTAGTCAGGGTCAGGAGACTGTCTAGTCAGGGAGACTGTCTAGTCAGGGTCAGGAGACTGTCTAGTAGTCAGGAGACTGTCAGGGTCAGAGACTGTCTAGTCAGGGTCAGGAGACTGTCTAGTCAGGGTCAGTAGACTGTCAGGTCAGGAGACTGTCTAGTCAGGGTCAGGAGACTGTCTAGTCAGGGTCAGGAGACTGTCTAGGAGACTGTCTAGTCAGGGTCAGAGACTGTCTAGTCAGGGTCAGGAGACTGTCTCAGACTGTCTAGTCAGGGTCAGGAGACTGTCTAGTCAGGGTCAGGAGACTGTCTAGTCAGGGTCAGGAGACTGTCTAGTCTCAGGAGACTGTCTAGTCAGGGTCAGTAGACTGTCTCAGGGTCAGGAGACTGTCTAGTCAGGGTCACTAGACTGTCTAGTCAGGGTCAGGAGACTGTCTAGTCAGGGTCAGGAGACTGTCTAGTCAGGGTCAGGAGACTGTCTAGTCAGGGTCAGGAGACTGTCTAGTCAGGTCAGGAGACTGTCTAGTCAGGGTCAGTAGACTGTCTAGTCAGGGTCAGGAGACTGTCTAGTCAGGGTCAGGAGACTGTCTAGTCAGGGTCAGGAGACTGTCTAGTCAGGGTCAGGAGACTGTCTAGTCAGGGTCAGGAGACTCTAGTCAGGGTCAGGAGACTGTCTAGTCAGGGTCAGTAGACTCTAGTCAGGTCAGGAGACTGTCTAGTCAGGAGACTGTCTAGTCAGGGTCAGGAGACTGTCTAGTCAGGGGAGACTGTCTAGTCAGGGTCAGGAGACTGTCTAGTCAGGGTCAGGAGACTGTCTAGTCAGGATCAGGAGACTGTCTAGTCAGGGTCAGTAGACTGTCTAGTCAGGGTCAGGAGACTGTCTAGTCAGGGTCAGGAGACTGTCTAGTCAGGGTCAGGAGACTGTCTAGTCAGGAGACTGTCTAGTCAGGGGAGACTCTAGTCAGGTCAGGAGGGTCAGGAGACTGTCTAGTCAGGGTCAGTAGACTGTCTAGTCAGGAGACTGTCTAGTCAGGGTCAGGAGACTGTCTAGTCAGGGTCAGGAGACTGTCTCAGGGTCAGGAGAGGTCAGGGTCAGGAGACTGTCTAGTCAGACTGTCTAGTCAGGGTAGACTCTAGTCAGGGTCAGGAGACTGTCTAGTCAGGGTCAGGAGACTGTCTAGTCAGGGTCAGGAGACTGTCTAGTCAGGGTCAGGAGACTGTCTAGTCAGGGTCAGGAGACTGGTCAGGGTCAGTAGACTGTCTAGTCAGGGTCAGGAGACTGTCTAGTCAGGGTCAGGAGACTGTCTAGTCAGGACTGTCTAGTCAGGGTCAGACTGTCTAGTCAGGGTCAGGAGACTGTCTAGTCAGGGTCAGAGACTGTCTCAGGGTCAGGAGACTGTCTAGTCAGGGTCAGTAGACTGTCTAGTCAGGAGACTGTCTCAGTCAGGAGACTGTCTAGTCAGGGTCAGTAGACTGTCTAGTCAGGAGACTGTCTAGTCAGGGTCAGGAGACTGTCTAGTCAGGGTCAGGAGACTGTCTAGTCAGGATCAGGAGACTGTCTAGTCAGGGTCAGTAGACTCTAGTCAGGGTCAGGAGACTGTCTAGTCAGGGTCAGGAGACTGTCTAGTCAGGGTCAGGAGACTGTCTAGTCAGGGTCAGGAGACTAGTCAGGGTCAGTAGACTCTAGTCAGGGTCAGGAGACTGTCTAGTCAGGGTCAGGAGACTGTCTAGTCAGGGTCAGGAGACTGTCTAGTCAGGGTCAGTAGACAGGAGACTGTCTAGTCAGGGTCAGGAGACTGTCTAGTCAGGGTCAGGAGACTGTCTAGTCAGGGTCAGGGGAGACTGTCTAGTCAGGGTCAGGAGACTGTCTAGTCAGGGTCAGGAGACTGTCTAGTCAGGGTCAGAGACTGTCTAGTCTAGTCGGTCAGGAGACTGTCTAGTCAGGGTCAGGAGACTGTCTAGTCAGGGTCAGGAGACTGTCTAGTCAGGGTCAGGAGACTGTCTAGTCAGGGTCAGGAGACTGTCTAGTCAGGAGAGTCAGGGTCAGGAGACTGTCTAGTCAGGGTCAGAGACTCTAGTCAGGATCAGGAGACTGTCAGTCAGGAGACTGTCTAGTCAGGGTCAGTAGACTGTCTAGTCAGGAGACTGTCTAGTCAGGGTCAGGAGACTGTCTAGTCAGGGTCAGGAGACTGTCTAGTCAGGATCAGGAGACTGTCTAGTCAGGGTCAGTAGACTCTAGTCAGGGTCAGGAGACTGTCTAGTCAGGGTCAGGAGACTGTCTAGTCAGGGTCAGGAGACTGTCTAGTCAGGAGACTGTCTAGTCAGGGACTAGACTCTAGTCAGGATCAGGAGACTGTCTAGTCAGTCAGGAGACTGTCTAGTCAGGGTCAGTAGACTGTCTCAGTCAGGAGACTGTCTAGTCAGGGTCAGGAGACTGTCTAGTCAGGGTCAGGAGACTGTCTAGTCAGGGTCAGGAGACTGTCTAGTCAGGGTCAGTAGACTCTAGTCAGGGTCAGGAGACTGTCTAGTCAGGGTCAGTAGACTCTAGTCAGGGTCAGGAGACTGTCTAGTCAGGGTTAGGAGACTGTCTAGTCACGGTCAGGAGACTGTCTAGTCAGGGTCAGGAGACTGTCTAGTCAGGATCAGGAGACTGTCTAGTCAGGGTCAGTAGACTGTCTAGTCACGGTCAGGAGACTGTCTAGTCAGGGTCAGGAGACTGTCTAGTCAGGGTCAGGAGACTGTCTAGTCAGGGTCAGGAGACTGTCTAGTCAGGGTCAGGAGACTGTCTGGTCAGGAGACTGTCTAGTCAGGGTCAGTAGACTCTAGTCAGGATCAGGAGACTGTCTAGTCAGGAGACTGTCTAGTCAGGGTCAGTAGACTGTCTAGTCAGGAGACTGTCTAGTCAGGGTCAGGAGACTGTCTAGTCAGGGTCAGGAGACTGTCTAGTCAGGGTCAGGAGACTGTCTAGTCAGGGTCAGTAGACTCTAGTCAGGGTCAGGAGACTGTCTAGTCAGGGTCAGTAGACTCTAGTCAGGGTCAGGAGACTGTCTAGTCAGGATCAGGAGACTGTCTAGTCAGGGTCAGTAGACTCTAGTCAGGGTCAGTAGACTCTAGTCAGGGTCAGTAGACTGTCTAGTCAGGGTCAGTAGACTCTAGTCAGGGTCAGTAGACTCTAGTCAGGGTCAGGAGACTGTCTAGTCAGGGTCAGTAGACTGTCTAGTCAGGGTCAGGAGACTGTCTAGTCAGGGTCAGTAGACTCTAGTCAGGGTCAGGAGACTGTCTAGTCAGGGTCAGGAGACTGTCTAGTCAGGGTCAGGAGACTGTCTAGTCAGGGTCAGTAGACTGTCTAGTCAGGGTCAGTAGACTGTCTAGTCAGGGTCAGTAGACTGTCTAGTCAGGGTCAGGAGACTGTCTAGTCACGGTCAGTAGACTGTCTAGTCAGGGTCAGGAGACTGTCTAGTCAGGGTTAGGAGACTGTCTAGTCAGGGTTAGGAGACTGTCTAGTCAGTAGACTGTCTAGTCAGGGTCAGGAGACTGTCTAGTCAGGATCAGGAGACTGTCTAGTCAGGGTCAGTAGACTGTCTAGTCAGGGTTAGGAGACTGTCTAGTCAGGGTCAGGAGACTGTCTAGTCAGGATCAGGAGACTGTCTAGTCAGGGTCAGGAGACTGTCTAGTCAGGGTCAGGAGACTGTCTAGTCAGGATCAGGAGACTGTCTAGTCAGGGTTAGGAGACTGTCTAGTCAGGGTCAGGAGACTGTCTAGTCAGGGTCAGTAGACTGTCTAGTCAGTAGACTGTCTAGTCAGTAGACTGTCTAGTCAGGGTCAGTAGACTGTCTAGTCAGTAGACTGTCTAGTCAGGGTCAGGAGACTCTAGTCAGTAGACTGTCTAGTCAGGGTCAGGAGACTGTCTAGTCAGGGTCAGGAGACTGTCTAGTCAGTAGACTGTCTAGTCAGGGTCAGGAGACTGTCTAGTCAGGGTCAGGAGACTCTAGTCAGGGTCAGGGTCAGGAGACTAGTCAGGGTCAGTAGACTAGTCAGGGTCAGGAGACTGTCTAGTCAGGGTCAGGAGACTGTCTAGTCAGGGTCAGTAGACTGTCTAGTCAGGATCAGGAGACTGTCTAGTCAGGGTTAGGAGACTGTCTAGTCAGGATCAGGAGACTGTCTAGTCAGGGTCAGGAGACTGTCTAGTCAGGGTTAGGAGACTCTAGTCAGTAGACTGTCTAGTCAGGGTCAGGAGACTGTCTAGTCAGGGTTAGGAGACTGTCTAGTCAGGGTCAGGAGACTGTCTAGTCAGGATCAGGAGACTGTCTAGTCAGGGTTAGGAGACTGTCTAGTCAGGATCAGGAGACTGTCTAGTCAGGGTTAGGAGACTGTCTAGTCAGGATCAGGAGACTGTCTAGTCAGGGTTAGGAGACTGTCTAGTCAGGGTCAGGAGACTGTCTAGTCAGGGTTAGGAGACTGTCTAGTCAGGATCAGGAGACTGTCTAGTCAGGGTTAGGAGACTGTCTAGTCAGGGTCAGGAGACTGTCTAGTCAGGGTTAGGAGACTGTCTAGTCAGGGTCAGGAGACTGTCTAGTCAGGGTCAGGAGACTGTCTAGTCAGGATCAGGAGACTGTCTAGTCACGGTCAGGAGACTGTCTAGTCAGGGTTAGGAGACTGTCTAGTCAGGGTTAGGAGACTGTCTAGTCAGGGTCAGGAGACTGTCTAGTCAGTAGACTGTCTAGTCAGGGTCAGGAGACTGTCTAGTCAGGGTCAGGAGACTCTAGTCAGGGTCAGGAGACTAGTCAGGGTCAGTAGACTAGTCAGGGTCAGGAGACTGTCTAGTCAGGGTCAGGAGACTGTCTAGTCAGGGTCAGTAGACTGTCTAGTCAGGATCAGGAGACTGTCTAGTCAGGGTTAGGAGACTGTCTAGTCAGGATCAGGAGACTGTCTAGTCAGGGTCAGGAGACTGTCTAGTCAGGGTTAGGAGACTCTAGTCAGTAGACTGTCTAGTCAGGGTCAGGAGACTGTCTAGTCAGGGTTAGGAGACTGTCTAGTCAGGGTCAGGAGACTATCTAGTCAGGATCAGGAGACTGTCTAGTCAGGGTTAGGAGACTGTCTAGTCAGGATCAGGAGACTGTCTAGTCAGGGTTAGGAGACTGTCTAGTCAGGATCAGGAGACTGTCTAGTCAGGGTTAGGAGACTGTCTAGTCAGGAGACTGGTCAGGAGACTGTCTAGTCAGGAGACTGTCTAGTCAGGAGACTGTCTAGTCAGGTCAGGAGACTGTCTAGTCAGGGTTAGGAGACTGTCTAGTCAGGGTCAGGAGACTGTCTAGTCAGGGTTAGGAGACTGTCTAGTCAGGGTCAGGAGACTGTCTAGTCAGGGTCAGGAGACTGTCTAGTCAGGATCAGGAGACTGTCTAGTCACGGTCAGGAGACTGTCTAGTCAGGGTTAGGAGACTGTCTAGTCAGGGTTAGGAGACTGTCTAGTCAGGGTCAGGAGACTGTCTAGTCACGGTCAGTAGACTGTCTAGTCAGGGTCAGGAGACTGTCTAGTCAGGGTCAGGAGACTGTCTAGTCAGGGTCAGGAGACTCTAGTCAGGGTCAGGAGACTGTCTAGTCAGGGTTAGGAGACTGTCTAGTCAGGGTCAGTAGACTCTAGTCAGGGTTAGGAGACTGTCTAGTCAGGGTCAGGAGACTGTCTAGTCAGGAGACTGTCTAGTCAGGGTCAGTAGACTGTCTAGTCAGGGTCAGGAGACTGTCTAGTCAGGGTCAGGAGACTGTCTAGTCAGGAGACTGTCTAGTCAGGGTCAGGAGACTGTCTAGTCAGGAGACTGTCTAGTCAGGGTCAGGAGACTGTCTAGTCAGGGTCAGGAGACTGTCTAGTCAGGGTCAGGAGACTGTCTAGTCAGGGTCAGGAGACTGTCTAGTCAGGGTCAGGAGACTGTCTAGTCACGGTCAGGAGACTGTCTAGTCAGGGTCAGGAGACTGTCTAGTCAGGGTCAGGAGACTGTCTAGTCAGGGTCAGGAGACTGTCTAGTCACGGTCAGGAGACTCTAGTCAGGGTCAGTAGACTGTCTAGTCAGGGTCAGGAGACTGTCTAGTCAGGGTCAGTAGACGGTCTAGTCAGGGTCAGTAGACTGTCTAGTCAGGGTCAGTAGACTGTCTAGTCAGGGTCAGGAGACTGTCTAGTCAGGGTCAGGAGACTGTCTAGTCAGGAGACTGTCTAGTCAGGAGACTGTCTAGTCAGGGTCAGGAGACTGTCTAGTCAGGGTCAGGAGACTGTCTAGTCAGGGTCAGGAGACTGTCTAGTCAGGGTCAGTAGACTCTAGTCAGGGTTAGGAGACTGTCTAGTCAGGGTCAGGAGACTGTCTAGTCAGGAGACTGTCTAGTCAGGGTCAGTAGACTGTCTAGTCAGGGTCAGGAGACTGTCTAGTCAGGGTCAGGAGACTGTCTAGTCAGGGGAGACTGTCAGTCAGAGACTGTCTAGTCAGGGGAGACTGTCTAGTCAGGAGACTGTCTAGTCAGGGTCAGGAGACTGTCTAGTCAGGGTCAGGAGACTGTCTAGTCAGGGTCAGGAGACTGTCTAGTCAGGGTCAGGAGACTGTCTAGTCACGGTCAGGAGACTGTCTAGTCAGGGTCAGGAGACTGTCTAGTCAGGGTCAGGAGACTGTCTAGTCAGGGTCAGGAGACTGTCTAGTCAGGAGACTGGAGACTGTCTAGTCAGGGTCAGGAGACTGTCTAGTCAGGGTCAGGAGACTGTCTAGTCAGGGTCAGTAGACTGTCTAGTCAGGGTCAGGAGACTGTCTAGTCAGGGTCAGTAGACGGTCTAGTCAGGGTCAGTAGACTGTCTAGTCAGGGTCAGTAGACTGTCTAGTCAGGGTCAGGAGACTGTCTAGTCAGGGTCAGGGGTCAGGAGACTGTCTAGTCAGGAGACTGGGTCAGGAGACTGTCAGTCAGGAGACTGTCTAGTCAGGGTCAGGAGACTGTCTAGTCAGGGTCAGGAGACTGTCTAGTCAGGGTCAGGAGACTGTCTAGTCAGGGTCAGGAGACTGTCTAGTCAGGGTCAGGAGACTGTCTAGTCACAGTCAGGAGACTGTCTAGTCAGGGTCAGGAGACTCTAGTCAGGGTCAGTAGACTGTCTAGTCAGGGTCAGGAGACTGTCTAGTCAGGGTCAGGAGACTGTCTAGTCAGGGTCAGGAGACTGTCTAGTCAGGGTCAGGAGACTCTAGTCAGGGTCAGGAGACTGTCTAGTCAGGGTCAGGAGACTGTCTAGTCAGACTGGTCAGGGGAGACTGTCTAGTCAGGTCAGGAGACTGTCTAGTCAGGGTCAGGAGACTGTCTAGTCAGGGTCAGGAGACTGTCTAGTCAGGGTCAGGAGACTGTCTAGTCAGGGTCAGGAGACTGTCTAGTCAGGGTCAGGAGACTGTCTAGTCAGGGTCAGGAGACTGTCTAGTCAGGGTCAGGAGACTGTCTAGTCAGGGTCAGTAGACTCTAGTCAGGGTCAGGAGACTGTCTAGTCAGGGTTAGGAGACCGATAGGCTCACGGTCAGTAGACTGTCTAGTCAGTAGACTGTCTAGTCACGGTCAGTAGACTGTCTAGTCAGGGTCAGTAGACTGTCTAGTCACGGTCAGTAGACTGTCTAGTCAGGGTCAGTAGACTGTCTAGTCAGGGTCAGGAGACTGTCTAGTCACGGTCAGTAGACTGTCTAGTCAGGGTCAGGAGACTGTCTAGTCAGGATCAGGAGACTGTCTAGTCAGGAGACTGTCTAGTCAGGGTCAGGAGACTGTCTAGTCAGGGTCAGGAGACTGTCTAGTCAGGGTCAGGAGACTGTCTAGTCACGGTCAGGAGAATGTCTAGTCACGGTCAGGAGACTGTCTAGTCAGGGTCAGGAGACTGTCTAGTCAGGGTCAGGAGACTGTCTAGTCAGGAGACTGTCTAGTCAGGGTCAGGAGACTGTCTAGTCACGGTCAGGAGACTCTAGTCAGTCAGGGTCAGTCAGGGTCAGTAGACTGTCTAGTCAGGGTCAGGAGACTGTCTAGTCAGGGTCAGGAGACTGTCTAGTCAGGGTCAGGAGACTGTCTAGTCACGGTCAGGAGACTGTCTAGTCAGGGTCAGGAGACTGTCTAGTCAGGGTCAGGAGACTGTCTAGTCAGGGTCAGAGACTGTCTAGTCAGGGTCAGTAGACTGTCTAGTCAGGGTCAGTAGACTGTCTAGTCAGGGTCAGGAGACTGTCTAGTCAGGGTCAGGAGACTGTCTAGTCAGGAGACTGTCTAGTCAGGGTCAGGAGACTGTCTAGTCAGGGTCAGGAGACTGTCTAGTCAGGGTCAGGAGACTGTCTAGTCAGGGTCAGGAGACTGTCTAGTCACAGTCAGGAGACTGTCTAGTCAGGGTCAGGAGACTCTAGTCAGGGTCAGTAGACTGTCTAGTCAGGGTCAGGAGACTGTCTAGTCAGGGTCAGGAGACTGTCTAGTCAGGGTCAGGAGACTCTAGTCAGGGTCAGGAGACTGTCTAGTCAGGGTCAGGAGACTCTAGTCAGGGTCAGGAGACTGTCTAGTCAGGGTCAGGAGACTGTCTAGTCAGGGTCAGGAGACTGTCTAGTCAGGGTCAGGAGACTGTCTAGTCAGGGTCAGGAGACTGTCTATTCACAGTCAGGAGACTGTCTAGTCAGGGTCAGGAGACTCTAGTCAGGGTCAGTAGACTGTCTAGTCAGGGTCAGGAGACTGTCTAGTCAGGGTCAGGAGACTGTCTTGTCAGAGTCAGGAGACTCTAGTCAGGGTCAGGAGACTGTCTAGTCAGGGTCAGGAGACTCTAGTCAGGGTCAGGAGACTGTCTAGTCAGGGTCAGGAGACTGTCTAGTCAGGGTTAGGAGACTGTCTAGTCAGGGTCAGGAGACTGTCTAGTCAGGGTCAGGAGACTGTCTAGTCAGGGTCAGGAGACTGTCTAGTCAGGGTCAGGAGACTGTCTAGTCAGGGTCAGGAGACTGTCTAGTCAGGGTCAGGAGACTGTCTAGTCAGGGTCAGTAGACTCTAGTCAGGGTCAGGAGACTGTCTAGTCAGGGTCAGGAGACTGTCTAGTGAGTAGACTGTCTAGTCAAGGTCAGGAGACCGATAGGCTCACGGTCAGTAGACTGTCTAGTCAGTAGACTGTCTAGTCACGGTCAGTAGACTGTCTAGTCAGGAGACTGTCTAGTCACGGTCAGTAGACTGTCTAGTCACGGTCAGTAGACTGTCTAGTCAGGGTCAGTAGACTGTCTAGTCAGGGTCAGTAGACTGTCTAGTCACGGTCAGTAGACTGTCTAGTCAGGGTCAGGAGACTGTCTAGTCACGGTCAGGAGACTGTCTAGTCACGGTCAGTAGACTGTCTAGTCAGGGTCAGGAGACTGTCTAGTCAGGGTCAGGAGACTGTCTAGTCAGGGTCAGGAGACTGTCTAGTCAGGGTTAGGAGACTGTCTAGTCACGGTCAGGAGACTGTCTAGTCAGGGTCAGGAGACTAGTCAGGGTCAGGAGACTCTAGTCAGGGTCAGTAGACTGTCTAGTCAGGGTCAGGAGACTCTAGTCAGGGTCAGTAGACTGTCTAGTCAGGGTCAGGAGACTGTCTAGTCAGGGTCAGTAGACTCTAGTCAGGGTCAGTAGACTGTCTAGTCAGGAGACTGTCTAGTCAGGGTTAGGAGACCGATAGGCTCACGGTCAGTAAGCCCAATAGACCTATATAATAACAGGGGGCCTATGTAGGGGGCCATTTGACCACTATGTAGGGGGCCATTTGACCACTATGTAGGGTGCCATTTGACCACTATGTAGGAGGCCATTTGGGACACAGCCAGAGACATAGTGTTACTGGTGAGGACTTGACAAGGACTTGATATTTCATGACCTGGAGGCAATGAGAATGTTCCTATCTGTATGTACCTGTCTGGGGCCTTCTTTAAACCGAACCCCTTTTTTTCAATTTTCACCTAAAATGACAGACCCAAATCTAACTGCCTGTAGCTCAGGACCTAAAATGACAGACCCAAATCTAACTGCCTGTAGCTCAGGACCTAAAATGACATACCCAAATCGAACTGCCTGTAGCTCAGGACCTAAAATGACATACCCAAATCGAACTGCCTGTAGCTCAGGACCTAAAATGACATACCCAAATCGAACTGCCTGTAGCTCAGGACCTAAAATGACAGACCCATATCTAACTGCCTGTAGCTCAGGACCTAAAATGACATACCCAAATCTAACTGCCTGTAGCTCAGGACCTGAAGCAAGGATATGCATATTCTTGGAACCATTTGAAAGGAAACGCTTTGAAGCTTGTGGGAATGAATGTAGGAGAATATAACATATTAGATCTGGTGAAAGATAATACAAAGAAAAACAAACATTTATTTTCATTTTTTCTTGTACCATCATCTCTGAAATGCAAGAGAAAGGCCATAATGTATTATTCCAGCCCAGGCGCAATATAGATTTTGGCCACTAGATGGTATCAGTGTGACTCAGTCTCAACCTTTAAGTCTTTACTGAAGACTCATCTCTTCAGTGGGTCATATGATTGAGTGTAGTCTGGCCCAGGAGTGGGAAGGTGAACGGAAAGGCTCTGGAGCAACGAACCGCCCTTGCTGTCTCTGCCTGGCCAGTTCCCCTCTCTCCACTGGGATTCTCTGCCTCTAACCCTATTACAGGGGCTGAGTCACTGGCTTACTGGGGCTCTCTCATACCGTCCCTGGGAGGGGTGCGTCACTTGAGTGGGTTGAGTCACTGATGTGATCTTCCTGTCTGGGTTGGCGCACCCCCTTGGGTTGTGCCGTGGCGGAGATCTTTGTGGGCTATACTCAGCCTTGTCTCAGGATGGTAAGTTGGTGGTTGAAGATATCCCAAAAGTGGTGTGGGGGCTGTGCTTTGGCAAAGTGGGTGGGGTTATATCCTGCCTGTTTGGCCCTGTCCGGGGGTGTCATCGGATGGGGCTACGGTGTCTCCTGACTCCTCCTGTCTCAGCCTCCAGTATTTATGTTGCAGTAGTTTGTGTCTGGGGGCTAGGGTCAGTCTGTTACATCTGGAGTACTTCTCCTGTCTTTTCCAGTGTCCTGTGTGAATTTAAGTATGCTCTCTCTAATTCTCTCTTTCTCTCTTTTTTTCTTTCTCTCGGAGGACCTGAGCCCTAGGACCATGCCTCAGGACTACTTGGCATGATGACTCCTTGCTGTCCCCAGACCACCTGGCCGTGCTGCTGCTCCAGTTTCAACTGTTCTGCCTGCGGCTATGGAACCCTGACCTGTTCACAGGACGTGCTACATGTCCCAGGCCTGCTGTTTTCAACTCTCTAGAGACAGCAGGAGCGGTAGAGATACTCTCAATGATCGGCTATGAAAAGCCAACTGACATTTACTCCTGAGGTGCTGACTTGTTGCACCCTCGACAACTACTGTGATTATTATTATTTGACCATGCTGGTCATTTATGAACATTTGAACATCTTGGCCATGTTGATATATCAGCAGATGTAATAAGGGCTATATAAATACATTTGATTTGCAAAGTTTTTTAGACTGATCCAAAGAACCATTGCATTTCTGTTTAAAATGTTGTATCAAGACTGCACAAATGTTCCTAATTGGTTTACTAATACATTTTCAAGTACATAACTGCGCACCTTCCTCAAACAATAGCATGGTATTAGTTCACTGTAATAGCTACTGTAAATTAGACAGTGCAGTTAGATGAACAAGAATTTAATCTTTCTGCCAATATCAGATATGTCTATGTCCTGGGAAATGTTCTTGTTACTTACAACCACATGCTAATCGCATTAGCCTACGTTAGCTCAACCGTCCTGCGGAGGCACCCACCGGTCGTGTATTAACCCCCTGGCCAATCACATCAGACTTTTAATCCCCTGGCCAATCACATCAGACTTTTAATCCCCTGGCCAATCACATCAGACTTTTAATCCCCTGGCCATTTGTCATGGGTCCTCAGATCCTGCACCATCCTGACTGGTTGTATCATCACTTGGTATGGCATCTGCTCGGCATCCGACCACAAGGCACTACAGAGGGTACGGCCCAGTACATCACTGGGGCCAAGCTTCCTGTCATCCAGGACCTCTATCCTAGGTGGTATCAGAGGAAGGTTATTATCTATGCATAGTCACTTCACCCCTACCTACATGTACAAATTACCTGGACTAACCTGTAACCCCGCACACTGACTTGGTACCGGTACCTCCTGTATATAGCCTCGTTATTGTTATTTTATTGTGTTACTTTTTTCTTACTTTAATTTATTTAATTTAGCATTTATTCATTTAGCATTGATTTTTTTTTTACTTACTTAAAAAAAACATCTGCATTGTTGGCTAAGGGTTGTAAGCATTTCACAGTAAGGTATTCAGCGACTAGATTAGATTTGATATCAGACTCCCCCCGGCCAATCATCTCAGCACCCCAGCTCTCATTGGGATGGCCCATTGCTGTTATTCATAATCAGAGAGGCTTTTCTCAGGTCCCAACAGGTCACACAGAGTTCAGTGATCTGGGGAATCAGGCCGCCTTAAAGAGACAGGAAGCAGGCTTGACTGCTTTAAAGAGACAGGAAGCAGGCTTGACTGCTTTAAAGAAACAGGAAGCAGGCCGCCTTAAAGAGACAGGAAGCAGGCCGCCTTAAAGAGACAGGAAGCAGGCCGCCTTAAAGAGACAGGAAACAGGCCGCCTTAAAGAGACAGGAAGCAGGCCGCCTTAAAGAGACAGGAAGCAGGCCGCCTTAAAGAGACAGGAAGCAGGCCGCCTTAAAGAGACAGGAAACAGGCCGCCTTAAAGAGACAGGAAGCAGAGAGAATTGAACATATTCTGTTGCTGTTTGAACGAGCATCACTTTGTGACATCATACTGGTCCTTCTGTAGCTCAGTTGGTAGAGCATGGCGCTAGAGCATGGCGCTTGTAACGCCAGGGTAGTGAGTTCGATCCCCGGGACCACCCATACGTAGAATGTATGCACACATGACTGTAAGTCGCTTTGGATAAAAGCGTCTGCTAAATGACATATATTATATATTATATTGAATGACGCTGTATTTGAACCATATGATATGGTATAAAAAGACCGAATGCCAAACAGAAAGAAGGCCTTTTGGGATGGAAGTAGAGAGGGACGCTGGAGCCCGAGATGTCTACTTCACTGAACATCATATTAGCTTTCAAACTCCACCACAGTTGATATGACAATGACTCCATATACAGCTGATAATGGTTCTGAATGAGAGAGATGACTGGTATATTCCAGAATGTCTGAGTTCATCGCAACATACTCTGGTAAAGTGTAAAATACCTTGAAAACGGAAATGTGTTGAAGTACATACCGGAGTAAATGAAATTGATAGTGTCTTTGTTCATCATATTGAATATAGTCATTGTCCTTTATGTATTCTGCAGTATTTGACAAGAAATAAGCTTGAGGAGTCGCCCTGATTGGAAGGCCCCACCCCGACACAGTTCAACTCCTGTCTCTCTTCACAGTCACCCTGATGGGAAGGACCCACCCCGACACAGTTCAACTCCTGTCTCTCTTCACAGTCACCCTGATGGGAAGGCCCCACCCCGACACAGTTCAACTCCTGTCTCTTCACAGTCACCCTGATTGGAAGGCCCCACCCCGACACAGTTCAACTCCTGTCTCTCTTCACAGTCACCCTGATGGGAAGGCCCCACTCCGACACAGTTCAACTCCTGTCTCTCTTCACAGTCACCCTGATGGGAAGGCCCCACTCCGACACAGTTCAACTCCTGTCTCTTCACAGTCACCCTGATGGGAAGGCCCCACCCCGACACAGTTCAACTCCTGTCTCTCTTCACAGTCGCCCTGATTGGAAGGCCTCACCCCGACACAGTTCAACTCCTGTCTCTCTTCACAGTCACCCTGATGGGAAGGCCCCACCCCGACACAGTTCAACTCCTGTCTCTTCACAGTCACCCTGATGGGAAGGCCCCACCCCGATACAGTTCAACTCCTGTCTCTTTTCACAGTCACCCTGATGGGAAGGCCCCACCCCGACACAGTTCAACTCCTGTCTCTCTTCACAGTCACCCTGATGGGAAGGCCCCACCCCGATACAGTTCAACTCCTGTGTCTCTTCACAGTCACCCTGATGGGAAGGCCCCACTCTGACACAGTTCAACTCCTGTCTCTCTTCACAGTCACCCTGATGGGAAGGCCCCACTCCGACACAGTTCAACTCCTGTCTCTCTTCACAGTCACCCTGATGGGAACATAACACACTAGATCTGGTAGAATATAACACATTAGATCATAACACATTAGATCTGGTAGAATATAACACATTAGATCTGGTAGAATATAACACATTAGATCTGGTAGAATATAACACATTAGATCTGGTAGAATATAACACATTAGATCTGGTAGAATAGAACACATTAGATCTGGTAGAATAGAACACATTAGATCTGGTAGAATATAACACATTAGATCTGGTAGACTATAACACATTAGATCTGGTAGAATAGAACACATTAGATCTGATAGAATATAACACATTAGATCTGGTAGAATATAACACATTAGATCTGGTAGAATATAACACATTAGATCTGGTAGAATATAACACATTAGATCTGATAGAATAGAACACATTAGATCTGGTAGAATATAACACATTAGATCTGGTAGAATATAACACATTAGATCTGGTAGAATATAACACATTAGATCTGGTAGAATATAACACATTAGATCATAACACATTAGATCTGGTAGAACATAACACATTAGATCTTGTAGAATATAACACATTAGATCTGGTAGAATAGAACACATTAGATATGGTAGAATATAACACATTAGATATGATAGAATATAACACATTAGATCTGGTAGAATATAACACATTAGATCTGATAGAATATAACACATTAGATCTGGTAGAATATAACACATTAGATCTGATAGAATATAACACATTAGATCTGGTAGAATATAACACATTAGATCTGATAGAATATAACACATTAGATCTGGTAGAATATAACACATTAGATCTGATAGAATATAACACATTAGATCTGGTAGAATATAACACATTAGATCTGGTAGAATATAACACATTAGATCTGATAGAATATAACACATTAGATCTGGTAGAATATAACACATTAGATCTGGTAGAATATAACACATTAGATCTGGTAGAATAGAACACATTAGATCTGGTAGAATATAACACATTAGATCTGGTAGAATATAACACATTAGATCTGGTAGAATATAACACATTAGATCTGGTAGAATATAACACATTAGATCTGATAGAATATAACACATTAGATCTGGTAGAATATAACACATTAGATCTGGTAGAATATAACACATTAGATCTGGTAGAATAGAACACATTAGATCTGGTAGAATATAACACATTAGATCTGATAGAATAGAACACATTAGATCTGGTAGAATATAACACATTAGATCTGGTAGAATATAACACATTAGATCTGGTAGAATATAACACATTAGATCTGGTAGAATATAACACATTAGATCTGGTAGAACACAACACAAAGAAAAAAACAACCGTTCTCTTGTTTTTGTACCATCATATTTAAAAAGCAAGACAAAGGACATAATGTATTTTTCCAGCCCATGTGCGATTTCGATTTTGGCCACTAGATGGCAGCACTGTATGTGCAAAGTTTTGGACTGATCCAATGAACCATTGCATTGCTGATTAAAATGTTGTATCAAGACTGCCCAAATGTTCCTAATTGGTTTACTAATACATTTTCAAGTTCATAACTGTGCACTCTCCCCAAACAATAGCATGGTATTATTTCACTGTAACAGCTACTGTATATTGGACAGTGCAGTTAGATTAATAAGAATTCAAGCTTTCTGCCAATATCAGATATGTCTATGTCCTGGGAAATGTTCTTGTTACTTAATGCTAATCGCATTAGCCTACCTTAGCTCAACCGTCCCGTGGAAGGGACACCGCAGAGGTTAACAGCCAGTCCGTCAGCAGTGAGAGGAATGCCTGAACTCTCTTAGAAGCTGAATAGATGTTGAATGTCGAGGGAAAAGGGCACACTGATTCTAACAGTCAGTCCTTAACCATCATTTACATCTCTATACTGTACCTCTCCGTCATAAATGTTGATGAGCGGGGCCTTAGATTGCACTTCTCTGACTAGGCTCCGGAGCCGGGGTGGCCGAGTGGCTGGGGGTTGGAGCCGGGGTGGCTGAGTGGCTGGGGGTTGGGGTGGCCGAGTGGCTGGGGTTGGGGTGGCTGAGTGGCTGGGGGTTGGGGTGGCTGAGTGGCTGGGGGTTGGGGTGGCCGAGTGGCTGGGGGTTGGGGTGGCCGAGTGGCTGGGGGTTGGAGCCGGGGTGGCCGAGTGGCTGGGGGTTGGGGTGGCCGAGTGGCTGGGGGTTGGGGTGGCCGAGTGGCTGGGGTTGGAGCCGGGGTGGCTGAGTGGCTGGGGTTGGGGTGGCCGAGTGGCTGGGGGTTGGGGTGGCGAGTGGCTGGGGGTTGGAGCCGGGGTGGCGAGTGGCTGGGGGTTGGGGTGGCTGAGTGGCTGGGGGTTGGAGCCGGGGTGGCCGAGTGGCTGGGGGTTGGAGCCGGGGTGGCCGAGTGGCTGGGGGTTGGGGTGGCCGAGTGGCTGGGGGTTGGAGCCGGGGTGGCCGAGTGGCTGGGGGTTGGAGCCGGGGTGGCTGAGTGGCTGGGGTTGGGGTGGCCGAGTGGCTGGGGTTGGGGTGGCCGAGTGGCTGGGGGTTGGAGCCGGGGTGGCCGAGTGGCTGGGGGTTGGGGTGGCTGAGTGGCTGGGGGTTGGGGTGGCTGAGTGGCTGGGGGTTGGGGTGGCCGAGTGGCTGGGGGTTGGAGCCGGGGTGGCCGAGTGGCTGGGGGTTGGGGTGGCTGAGTGGCTGGGGGTTGGAGCCGGGGTGGCCGAGTGGCTGGGGGTTGGAGCCGGGGTGGCCGAGTGGCTGGGGGTTGGGGTGGCCGAGTGGCTGGGGGTTGGAGCCGGGGTGGCCGAGTGGCTGGGGGTTGGAGCCGGGGTGGCGAGTGGCTGGGGGTTGGAGCCGGGGTGGCCGAGTGGCTGGGGGTTGGGGTGGCTGAGTGGCTGGGGGTTGGAGCCGGGGTGGCCGAGTGGCTGGGGGTTGGAGCGGGGTGGCGAGTGGCTGGGGGTTGGGGTGGCCGAGTGGCTGGGGGTTGGAGCCGGGGTGGCGTGGCTGGGGGTTGGGGTGGCCGAGTGGCTGGGGGTTGGAGCCGGGGTGGCGAGTGGCTGGGGGTTGGAGCCGGGGTGGCCGAGTGGCTGGGGTTGGGGTGGCTGAGTGGCTGGGGGTTGGAGCCGGGGTGGCTGAGTGGCTGGGGGTTGGAGCCGGGGTGGCCGAGTGGCTGGGGGTTGGGGTGGCCGAGTGGCTGGGGGTTGGAGCCGGGGTGGCGAGTGGCTGGGGGTTGGAGCCGGGGTGGCGAGTGGCTGGGGGTTGGGGTGGCCGAGTGGCTGGGGGTTGGGGTGGCCGAGTGGCTGGGGGTTGGAGCCGGGGTGGCCGAGTGGCTGGGGGTTGGGGTGGCGAGTGGCTGGGGGTTGGGGTGGCCGAGTGGCTGGGGGTTGGAGCCGGGGTGGCTGAGTGGCTGGGGGTTGGAGCCGGGGTGGCCGAGTGGCTGGGGGTTGGGGTGGCGAGTGGCTGGGGGTTGGGGTGGCGAGTGGCTGGGGGTTGGAGCCGGGGTGGCCGAGTGGCTGGGGGTTGGGGTGGCTGAGTGGCTGGGGGTTGGAGCGGGGTGGCCGAGTGGCTGGGGGTTGGAGCCGGGGTGGCCGAGTGGCTGGGGGTTGGGGTGGCCGAGTGGCTGGGGGTTGGAGCCGGGGTGGCCGAGTGGCTGGGGGTTGGAGCCGGGGTGGCCGAGTGGCTGGGGGTTGGGGTGGCCGAGTGGCTGGGGGTTGGGGTGGCCGAGTGGCTGGGGGTTGGAGCCGGGGTGGCCGAGTGGCTGGGGGTTGGGGTGGCCGAGTGGCTGGGGGTTGGGGTGGCCGAGTGGCTGGGGGTTGGAGCCGGGGTGGCCGAGTGGCTGGGGGTTGGAGCCGGGGTGGCCGAGTGGCTGGGGGTTGGGGTGGCGAGTGGCTGGGGGTTGGGGTGGCCGAGTGGCTGGGGGTTGGAGCCGGGGTGGCCGAGTGGCTGGGGTTGGGGTGGCCGAGTGGCTGGGGGTTGGGGTGGCGAGTGGCTGGGGGTTGGAGCGGGGTGGCCGAGTGGCTGGGGTTGGAGCCGGGGTGGCGAGTGGCTGGGGGTTGGGGTGGCCGAGTGGCTGGGGTTGGGGTGGCCGAGTGGCTGGGGGTTGGAGCCGGGGTGGCGAGTGGCTGGGGGTTGGAGCCGGGGTGGCGAGTGGCTGGGGGTTGGGGTGGCCGAGTGGCTGGGGGTTGGGGTGGCTGAGTGGCTGGGGGTTGGAGCCGGGGTGGCCGAGTGGCTGGGGGTTGGAGCCGGGGTGGCGAGTGGCTGGGGGTTGGAGCCGGGGTGGCGAGTGGCTGGGGGTTGGGGTGGCCGAGTGGCTGGGGGTTGGGGTGGCCGAGTGGCTGGGGGTTGGAGCCGGGGTGGCCGAGTGGCTGGGGGTTGGGGTGGCCGAGTGGCTGGGGGTTGGAGCCGGGGTGGCCGAGTGGCTGGGGGTTGGAGCCGGGGTGGCGAGTGGCTGGGGGTTGGAGCCGGGGTGGCCGAGTGGCTGGGGGTTGGAGCCGGGGTGGCGAGTGGCTGGGGGTTGGGGTGGCCGAGTGGCTGGGGGTTGGAGCCGGGGTGGCGAGTGGCTGGGGGTTGGAGCCGGGGTGGCTGAGTGGCTGGGGGTTGGAGCCGGGGTGGCCGAGTGGCTGGGGGTTGGAGCGGGGTGGCGAGTGGCTGGGGGTTGGGGTGGCGAGTGGCTGGAGGTTGGAGCCGGGGTGGCCGAGTGGCTGGGGGTTGGGGTGGCCGAGTGGCTGGGGGTTGGAGCGGGGTGGCCGAGTGGCTGGGGGTTGGAGCCGGGGTGGCCGAGTGGCTGGGGGTTGGGGTGGCCGAGTGGCTGGGGGTTGGAGCCGGGGTGGCCGAGTGGCTGGGGGTTGGGGTGGCGAGTGGCTGGGGGTTGGAGCCGGGGTGGCGAGTGGCTGGGGTTGGGGTGGCCGAGTGGCTGGGGGTTGGAGCCGGGGTGGCCGAGTGGCTGGGGGTTGGGGTGGCCGAGTGGCTGGGGGTTGGAGCCGGGGTGGCGAGTGGCTGGGGGTTGGGGTGGCCGAGTGGCTGGGGGTTGGAGCCGGGGTGGCGAGTGGCTGGGGGTTGGGGTGGCGAGTGGCTGGGGGTTGGAGCCGGGGTGGCCGAGTGGCTGGGGGTTGGGGTGGCCGAGTGGCTGGGGGTTGGAGCCGGGGTGGCCGAGTGGCTGGGGGTTGGGGTGGCGAGTGGCTGGGGGTTGGAGCCGGGGTGGCGAGTGGCTGGGGGTTGGGGTGGCCGAGTGGCTGGGGGTTGGAGCCGGGGTGGCCGAGTGGCTGGGGGTTGGGGTGGCGAGTGGCTGGGGGTTGGAGCCGGGGTGGCCGAGTGGCTGGGGGTTGGGGTGGCCGAGTGGCTGGGGGTTGGAGCCGGGGTGGCGAGTGGCTGGGGGTTGGAGCCGGGGTGGCCGAGTGGCTGGGGGTTGCAGAGCGGAAGGGGCCGAGTGGCTGGGGGTTGGAGCCGGGGTGGCGAGTGGCTGGGGTTGGGGTGGCGAGTGGCTGGGGGTTGCAGAGCGGAAGGGGCTGAGTGGTTGGGGTGGCCGAGTGGCTGGGGGTTGCAGAGCGGAAGGGGCTGAGTGGTTGGGAGGGGTGGCCGAGTGGCTGGGGGTTGCAGAGCGGAAGGGGCTGAGTGGTTGGGGTGGCCGAGTGGCTGGGGGTTGCAGAGCGGAAGGGGCTGAGTGGCTGGGGGTTGGAGCCGGGGTGGCCGAGTGGCTGGGGGTTGCAGAGCGGAAGGGGCTGAGTGGCTGGGGGTTGGAGCCGGGGTGGCCGAGTGGCTGGGGGTTGGAGCCGGGGTGGCGAGTGGCTGGGGGTTGGGGTGGCCGAGTGGCTGGGGGTTGGGGTGGCTGAGTGGCTGGGGGTTGGAGCCGGGGTGGCCGAGTGGCTGGGGGTTGGGGTGGCCGAGTGGCTGGGGGTTGGGGTGGCCGAGTGGCTGGGGGTTGGAGCCGGGGTGGCCGAGTGGCTGGGGGTTGGAGCCGGGGTGGCGAGTGGCTGGGGGTTGGGGTGGCCGAGTGGCTGGGGGTTGGGGTGGCGAGTGGCTGGGGGTTGGAGCGGGGTGGCGAGTGGCTGGGGGTTGGGGTGGCGAGTGGCTGGGGGTTGGAGCCGGGGTGGCCGAGTGGCTGGGGGTTGGAGCGGGGTGGCGAGTGGCTGGGGGTTGGAGCCGGGGTGGCGAGTGGCTGGGGGTTGGAGCCGGGGTGGCCGAGTGGCTGGGGGTTGGGGTGGCGAGTGGCTGGGGGTTGGAGCCGGGGTGGCCGAGTGGCTGGGGGTTGGAGCCGGGGTGGCTGAGTGGCTGGGGGTTGGAGCCGGGGTGGCCGAGTGGCTGGGGTTGGAGCCGGGGTGGCCGAGTGGCTGGGGTTGGGGTGGCCGAGTGGCTGGGGGTTGGAGCCGGGGTGGCCGAGTGGCTGGGGGTTGGGGTGGCCGAGTGGCTGGGGGTTGGAGCCGGGGTGGCCGAGTGGCTGGGGGTTGGAGCCGGGGTGGCGAGTGGCTGGGGGTTGGGGTGGCTGAGTGGCTGGGGGTTGGAGCCGGGGTGGCCGAGTGGCTGGGGGTTGGGGTGGCCGAGTGGCTGGGGGTTGGAGCCGGGGTGGCGAGTGGCTGGGGGTTGGGGTGGCTGAGTGGCTGGGGGTTGGAGCCGGGGTGGCGAGTGGCTGGGGTTGGGGTGGCGAGTGGCTGGGGGTTGGAGCCGGGGTGGCCGAGTGGCTGGGGGTTGGGGTGGCCGAGTGGCTGGGGGTTGGAGCCGGGGTGGCGAGTGGCTGGGGGTTGGGGTGGCCGAGTGGCTGGGGGTTGGAGCCGGGGTGGCCGAGTGGCTGGGGGTTGGGGTGGCCGAGTGGCTGGGGGTTGGAGCCGGGGTGGCGAGTGGCTGGGGGTTGGGGTGGCCGAGTGGCTGGGGGTTGGAGCCGGGGTGGCCGAGTGGCTGGGGGTTGGGGTGGCGAGTGGCTGGGGGTTGGAGCCGGGGTGGCCGAGTGGCTGGGGGTTGGGGTGGCCGAGTGGCTGGGGGTTGAGCCGGGGTGGCCGAGTGGCTGGGGGTTGGGGTGGCCGAGTGGCTGGGGGTTGGAGCCGGGGTGGCGAGTGGCTGGGGGTTGGGGTGGCGAGTGGCTGGGGGTTGGAGCCGGGGTGGCGAGTGGCTGGGGGTTGGAGCCGGGGTGGCCGAGTGGCTGGGGGTTGCAGAGCGGAAGGGGCCGAGTGGCTGGGGGTTGGAGCCGGGGTGGCCGAGTGGCTGGGGTTGGGGTGGCCGAGTGGCTGGGGTTGCAGAGCGGAAGGGGCTGAGTGGTTGGGGTGGCCGAGTGGCTGGGGGTTGCAGAGCGGAAGGGGCTGAGTGGTTGGGAGGGGTGGCCGAGTGGCTGGGGGTTGCAGAGCGGAAGGGGCTGAGTGGTTGGGGTGGCCGAGTGGCTGGGGGTTGCAGAGCGGAAGGGGCTGAGTGGCTGGGGGTTGGAGCCGGGGTGGCCGAGTGGCTGGGGGTTGCAGAGCGGAAGGGGCTGAGTGGCTGGGGGTTGGAGCCGGGGTGGCCGAGTGGCTGGGGGTTGCAGAGCGGAAGGGGCTGAGTGGTTGGGGGGCCGAGTGGCTGGGGGTTGCAGAGCGGAAGGGGCTGAGTGGTTGGTTGGGGTGGCCGAGTGGCTGGGGGTTGCAGAGCGGAAGGGGCTGAGTGGCTGGGGGTTGGAGCCGGGGTGGCCGAGTGGCTGGGGGTTGCAGAGCGGAAGGGGCTGTGGTTGGGGGCCGAGTGGCTGGGGGTTGCAGAGCGGAAGGGGCTGAGTGGTTGGGAGGGGTGGCCGAGTGGCTGGGGGTTGGGGTGGCCGAGTGGCTGGGGGTTGCAGAGCGGAAGGGGCTGAGTGGTTGGGGGGCCGAGTGGCTGGGGTTGCAGAGCGGAAGGGGCTGAGTGGTTGGGAGGGGTGGCCGAGTGGCTGGGGTTGCAGAGCGGAAGGGGCTGAGTGGTTGGGGTGGCCGAGTGGCTGGGGGTTGCAGAGCGGAAGGGGCTGAGTGGCTGGGGGTTGGAGCCGGGGTGGCCGAGTGGCTGGGGGTTGCAGAGCGGAAGGGGCTGAGTGGTTGGGGGGGGGGCTGGATGGCTGGGGTTGCAGCCGGGGTGGCGAGTGGCTGGGGGTTGCAGAGCGGAAGGGGCTGAGTGGTTGGGGGGGCTGGATGGCTGGGGTTGCAGCCGTGGTTGGCCGGGTAGCTGGGTGGCTGGGTGGTGTGGGGCGGAAGGGGCTGGGTGGTTGGGGGGCTGGATGGCTGGGGTTGCAGCCGGGGTGGCCGGGTGGCTGGATGGTCGGGGGGCTGGGTGGCTGGGAGCAGCCGGGGTGGCCGGGTGGCTGGATGGTTGGGGGGCTGGGTGGCTGGGAGCTGCCGGGGTGGCCGGGTGGCTGGATGGTTGGGGGCTGGGTGGCTGGGAGCTGCCGGGGTGGCCGGGTGGCTGGATGGTTGGGGGGCTGGGTGGCTGGGAGCTGCCGGGGTGGCCGGGTGGCTTTGTGGACTGTGTGGCTCAGGGGCTGGGTGGCTGGGAGCAGCCCGGGGGCTGGGTGGCTGGGAGCAGCCCGGGTGGCTGGGTGACTGGGTGGCTCAGGGGCTGGGTGGCTGGGAGCTGCCCGGGTGGCTGGGTGACTGGGTGGCTCAGGGGCTGGGGGGCTGGGTGGCTCGGAGGCTAGGGGGCTGGGGGGCTCGGTGGCTGGTGGGCTGGGGGGCTGGGTGGCTCGGGAGCTGGGGGCTAGGGGGCTGGGGGCTCGGTGGCTGGGGGCTCGGTGGATGGGGGCTGGGGGGCTGGGTGGCTCGGGAGCTGGGGGCTAGGGGGCTGGAGGGCTGGGTGGCTCGGGAGCTGGGGGGCTGGGGGGCTCGGTGGCTGTAGGGCTCGTGGATGGGGGGCTGAGGTGAGAGGATATAACACGTCCCTGACACCTTGGTGAAAGAGAAGAGGTCTTTTGAAGCATATTGTTCTGACCGGCTCTTGACCGACCCAATAACAGTTTAATTGTTCTGACCGGCTCCTGACCGACTGGCCCAATAACAATTTCATTGTCTTGCCAGGACAGGAAGGAGCTAGCTAGCGTTACCCTAACCATGAAAGGGACCAGTGTTGTTTAAAACCTCCATCAGGAGCTGTTAACAGACTAGTAAAACACACCAACACAGTAAACCAGAGGAGATCTGGGATGGCAGGGAGGCGTTTGGTCAGTCAAGCCAAGTTATTAAACAGTTTGGGGTTGATACCTCTACATTCATCATTAAGAGGTATGAAATGCCATGTTAAGCTACTACATGTATTGTACTATTAATAAAGCTAGTTTATATATTGAATATTCAGCACCCCCCACCCATCAACTCAGAAGGACATAGGAGAAATAATAAACTCATAACACTGCAACTAAACATGCAGTAGTTTTCACCTTCAGAGGATGCTGATCCAAAGCCTGTATCAATTTTATACGACCATCTCTGGCTGAAACTGCCTGGCTAGCCTAGGCTCCAATCCCCCTGAAGTAGCCTAGGCTCCAATCTCCCTGAAGTAGCTTAGGCTCCAATCCCCCTGAAGTAGCCTAGGCTCCAATCTCCCTGAAGTAGCTTAGGCTCCAATCCCCCTGAAGTAGCCTAGGCTCCAATCCCCCTGAAGTAGCCTAGGCTCCAATCTCCCTGAAGTAGCCTAGGCTCCAATCCCCCTGAAGTAGCCTAGGTTCCAATCCCCCTGAAGTAGCCTAGGCTCCAATCCCCCTGAAGTAGCCTATGCTCCAATCCCCCTGAAGTAGCCTAGGCTCCAATCCCCCTGAAGTAGCCTAGGTTCCAATCCCCCTGAAGTAGCCTAGGTTCCAATCCCCCCGAAGTAGCCTAGGCTCCAATCCCCTGAAGTAGCCTAGGCTCCAATCCCCCTGAAGTAGCCTAGGTTCCAATCCCCTGAAGTAGCCTAGGCTCCAATCCCCCTGAAGTAGCCTAGGTTCCAATCCCCCTGAAGTAGCCTAGGTTCCAATCCCCCTGAAGTAGCCTAGGCTCCAATCCCCCTGAAGTAGCCTAGGTTCCAATCCCCTGAAGTAGCCTAGGCTCCAATCCCCTGAAGTAGCCTAGGTTCCAATCCCCTGAAGTAGCCTAGGCTCCAATCCCCCTGAAGTAGCCTAGGTTCCAATCCCCCTGAAGTAGCCTAGGCTCCAATCCCCCTGAAGTAGCCTAGGTTCCAATCCCCTGAAGTAGCCTAGGTTCCAATCCCCGTGAAGTAGCCTAGGCTCCAATCCCCCTGAAGTAGCCTAGGTTCCAATCCCCCTGAAGTAGCCTAGGCTCCAATCCCCCTGAAGTAGCCTAGGTTCCAATCCCCGTGAAGTAGCCTAGGCTCCAATCCCCCTGAAGTAGCCTAGGCTCCAATCCCCCTGAAATAGCCTAGGCTCCAGTCCAAGTCGCTCTGGATAAGAGCGTCTGCTAAATGACTTAAATGTAATGTAAATGTATAAAGTAATCCTTCTCACCCCCCCTTTAAGATTTAGATGCACTATTGTAAAGTGACTGTTCCACTGGATGTCATAAGGTGAATGCACCAATTTGTAAGTCGCTCTGGATAAGAGCGTCTGCTAAATGACTTAAATGTAAATGTAAATAGCCTAGGCTCCAGTCCCCCTGAAATAGCCTAGGCTCCAGTCCCCCTGAAATAGCCTAGGCTCCAGTCCCCCTGAAATAGCCTAGGCTCCAGTCCCCCTGAAATAGCCTAGGCTCCAGTCCCCCAGAACAGAGGGCTCCAGTCCCCCTGAAATAGCCTAGGCTCCAGTCCCCCAGAACAGAGGGCTCCAGTCCCCCTGAAATAGCCTAGGCTCCAGTCCCCCTGAAATAGCCTAGGCTCCAGTCCCCCTGATATAGCCTAGGCTCCAGTCCCCCAGACCAGAGGGCTCCAGTCCCCCTGAAATAGCCTAGGCTCCAGTCCCCCAGAACAGATGGCTCCAGTCCCCCTGAAATAGCCTTGGCTCCAGTCCCCCAGAACAGAGGACTCCAGTCCCCTGAAATAGCCTAGGCTCCAGTCCCCCTGATATAGCCTAGGCTCCAGTCCCCCAGAACAGAGGGCTCCAGTCCCCCTGAAATAGCCTAGGCTCCAGTCCCCCAGAACAGAAGGCTCCAGTCCCCCAGAGCAGGGGGCTCAAGTCCCCTAGAGCAGAGGGCTTGAATGCCTCTGAAGTAGCCTAGGGCCTGCTGTCCTCTTCACCTCTCTCTCAGTCATCTGGCCTGCACTTGAACTCTGTTAAACTTTGTTCCACCCTCTACCACTACAGCCCTCTACCCCTACAGCCCTCTACCCCTACAGCCCTCTACCCCTACAGCCCTCCAGCCCTACAGACCTCTACCCCTACAGCCCTCTACCCCTACAGCCCTCTACCCCTACAGCCCTCCAGCCCTACAGCCCTCCAGCCCTACAGCCCTCTACCCCTACAGCCCTCTACCCCTCCTTAATAAAGTATTTATCAGCAAAGTTAGTGCTAGTGGGAGCTTGTTCTGTTATCCCCCCCCCTCCTGTAGGGGTGGGAGGGCCAGGAGACCAGAGGTAACAGGGAGGGGGCAGTTCCTCTTACTGCTCTGTATTCAAGTACCATGGTCTTGTTGTGGAGTGTGTGGAGGAGTGGGGTGATATGGGAGAACTTGGGAAGGTTGAACACCAGGTGGGCTGCAAGCATGCTAGATACGTTGCAGGAGTTTGATAGCACAAGTAGTGAACTCAGCCAACAGCTGGTTGCAGTAGTCCAGACGGGAGATGACAAGTGCCCGGATTAGGACCTGCCCCACTTCCTGTGTGATGTAAGGTCGTACACTACGGTTGTAGAGCAGGAACCTGCAGGAGTCACTGCTTTGATGTTTGCAGAGAACGACAGGGTGTTGTCCAGGATCACGCCAAGGTTCTTTGCACTCTGGGAGGGCGACACCGTGGAGTTGTCAACCCGTGATGGAGAAGTCTTGGAGCGGGCAGGCCGAGGTAGGCTTGAAGTGATGGGCCGACATCCAAGCTGAGATATCTGCCAGGCACGCAGAGATGCGTGTCGCCACCTGGGTGTCAGAAGGGGGAAGGAGAAAAGTAGCGTGTCATCCACATAGCAATGATAGGAGAGACCCCATATGACGAACCCAAGTGACTTGGTGTATAGAGAGAAGAGGAGAGGGCCTAGAACCGAGCCCTGGGGGACACCAGTAGTAAGAATTGTTCAGACACAGATCCTCTCCTTGTCACGTGGTATGAATGGCCTGCGAGGTAGGATGAAATCCAAGAGTGTACATAGCCCGAGATGCCCAGCCCTGAGAGGGTGGAGAGGAGGATCTGATAGGTCATAGTGTAAGAGGAGAGCAGTCTTGGTTGAGTGACCCGTCTTGAAGCCTGACTGGTTAGGGTCCAGAAGATCGTTCTTAGAGAGTTGGTCAGAGATGCTCAAGTGTTTTGGAACGAAAAGAAAGAAGGGATACCGGACTGTAGTTTCAGACTTCAGATGAGTCGAGTTTTGGTTTCTTGAGAGAAATTGCCAAGAAACTGAAGATCTTGTACAACGCTGTGTACTACTCCCTTCACAGAACAGCGCAAACTGTCTCTAACCAGAATAGAAAGAGGAGTTGGAGGCCCCGGTGCACAACTGAGCAAGAGGGCAAATACATTAGAGTGTCTAGTTTGAGAAACAGACGCCTCACAAGGACCTCAACTGGCAGCTTCATTAAATAGTACCCGCAAAACACCAGTCTCAATGTCAACAGTGAAGAGGCGACTCCAGGATGCTGGCCTTCTAGGCAGAGTTCCTCTGTCCAGTCTCAACGTTAATATTGAAGAGGCGACTCCGGGATGCTGGCCTTCTAGGCAGAGTTCCTCTGTCCAGTCTCAACGTCAACAGTGAAGAGGCGACTCCGGGATGCTGGCCTTCTAGGCAGAGTTCCTCTGTCCAGTCTCAACGTCAACAGTGAAGAGGCGACTCCGGGATGCTGGCCTTCTAGGCAGAGTTCCTCTGTCCAGTCTCAACATCAACAGTGAGGAGGAGACTCCAGGATGCTGGCCTTCTAGGCAGAGTTGCAAAGAAAAAGCCATCTCTCAAACTGGCCAATAAAAAGAAAAGATTTAGATGGACAAAGAACACAGACACCGGACAGAGGAACAGCTATCCATCCTAAAATGTAAGAAATTATGTGGTGTGTTTTGATTTAACAGTAACATTAAACTATCATATTTGGTTCTGTTATTTAGAATACTAATGAATCATTGATTTTGTGATCTTCCAAGACATCCATTTAGCTTTGATCTAACTTTACTAAACCAGCACCAAGTGTCAGAGTGATGCTGAGGCAGCACTACACCCCTGCTCCTGCTGCACCGAACCAAGCGCACCGCGGCTATATGTGTCTATATATAGGCAGCACTACACCCCTGCTCCTGCTGCACCGAACCAAACGGACAGAAACTGGGCCCTTTACGGTTGGTGTCCATCACTAGGGACAGAAACTAGGCCCGTTACGGTTGGTGTCCTTCACTGGGGACAGAAACTGGGCCCTTTATGGTTGGTGTCCATCACTAGGGACAGAAACTGGGCCCTTTATGTTTGGTGTCCATCACTAGGGACAGAAACTGGGCCCTTTATGGTTGGTGTCCATCACTAGGGACAGAAGACTTATGGTTGGTGTCCATCACTAGGGACAGATGACTTATGGTTGGTGTCCATCACTAGGGACAGAAGACTTATGGTTGGTGTCCATCACTAGGGACAGAAGACTTATGGTTGGTGTCCATCACTACGGACAGAAGACTTATGGTTGGTGTCCATCACTAGGGACAGAAGACTTATGGTTGGTGTCCATCACTAGGGACAGAAGACTTATGGTTGGTGTCCATCACTAGGGACAGAAGACTTATGGTTGGTGTCCCATCACTAGGGACAGAAGACTTATGGTTGGTGTCCATCACTAGGGACAGAAGACTTATGGTTGGTGTCCATCACTAGGGACAGAAGACTTATGGTTGGTGTCCATCACTAGGGACAGAAGACTTATGGTTGGTGTCCATCACTAGGGACAGAAGACTTATGGTTGGTGTCCATCACTAGGGACAGAAGACTTATGGTTGGTGTCCATCACTAGGGACAGAAGACTTATGGTTGGTGTCCATCACTACGGACAGAAGACTTATGGTTGGTGTCCATCACTAGGGACAGAAGACTTATGGTTGGTGTCCATCACTAGGGACAGAAGACTCTGCTCCATCTAGAGGAAGGAGATACAACTGAAATGTTTAGCTACTCCTTTAGGGGGGAAAAGACACAGGCATTTCTAAAGGTACAGTGAGGAAATACTGCCCTTTCTGAATTGAAAACTAGTCCTAATTGAGATGTAGATTATTTTCAACCACAGATTAATTGGGGGGAAACACTTGTGCACTTCTACACCGATATACATCACTTCCATGCACCAATAGCTTCCCAGATGGTACTGAAACGGAATGTTCCGGTACTATGAGAGGTGAGGAGGTCTCCTGTTGACAGATTGAGAGGGATGGGACGACTCAAGGTGAATCAGAGGGCAGACGTGTGAGAATCCAAGGCCCTCTTTTCAAAACAGAGCCACGACACGTACGCTAGCTACTGGCTCTTCACAGTACCTCTCTCTCTCTCTCTGTCTCTGTCTTTCTCCCCCTCCTATCGCTCTCCCTCCCCTTCTCTCCCCCTCCCTCCCTCTCCCTTCCCCTTCTCTCTCCATCTCTGTCTCAGTCTCGCTCTCCACCTACCCCCTCTCCCTCACTCTTCTCTCTCCTCCACTCTCTCTCTCTCTCCATCTCTCCCTGCTTGCCTTCCTGCCCATACATTCATCATGCAGTTTCACTTTTGTTAAGACCATACATCATGTGATCACTCATAGCCCGGTGTTAGTTGAACTGTCAGCCATCTTTCATTGTCACCATCAAAGAGGGGAGAAAATAGAGAAGAAGAGGGAGTAGGTAGAGAGGCCCCCTGTAGTGTTCTGTTATCCCCCAGGCCTGTAGTGTTCTGTTATTCCCCCCCCAGGCCTGTAGTGTTCTGTTATCCCCCCCCAGGCCTGTATTGTTCTGTTATCCCCCCCCAGGCCTGTAGTGTTCTGTTATCCCCCCCCAGGCCTGTAGTGTTCTGTTATCCCCCCCCCCAGGCCTGTAGTGTTCTGTTATCCCCCCCAGGCCTGTAGTGTTCTGTTATCTCCCTCCCCCAGGCCTGTAGTGTTCTGTTATCCCCCCCAGGCCTGTAGTGTTCTGTTATCCCCCCCAGGCCTGTAGTGTTCTGTTACCCCCCCCCAGGCCTGTAGTGTTCTGTTATCTCCCCCCCCCCCCCCAGGCCTGTAGTGTTCTGTTATCTCCCTCCCCCAGGCCTGTAGTGTTCTGTTATCCCCCCCCCCCCCCCCAGGCCTGTAGTGTTCTGTTATCCCCCCCAGGCCTGTAGTGTTCTGTTATCCCCCCCCCCAGGCCTGTAGTGTTCTGTTATCCCCCCCAGGCCTGTAGTGTTCTGTTATCCCCCAGGCCTGTAGTGTTCTGTTATCTCCCCCCCAGGCCTGTAGTGTTCTGTTATCCCCCCCAGGCCTGTAGTGTTCTGTTATCCCCCCCAGGCCTGTAGTGTTCTGTTATCCCCCCCGGCCTGTAGTGTTCTGTTATCCCCCCCCCCCCAGGCCTGTAGTGTTCTGTTATCCCTCCCCCCAGGCCTGTAGTGTTCTGTTATCCCCCCCAGGCCTGTAGTGTTCTGTTATCTCCCCCAGGCCTGTAGTGTTCTGTTATCCCTCCCCTCTGCCTGTAGTGTTCTGTTATCCCCCCCTAGGCCTGTAGTGTTCTGTTATCCCCCCAGGCCTGTAGTGTTCTGTTATCCCCCCCCAGGCCTGTAGTGTTCTGTTATCCCCCCAGGCCTGTAGTGTTCTGTTATCCCCCCCAGGCCTGTAGTGTTCTGTTATCCCCCAGGCCTGTAGTGTTCTGTTATCCCCCCCCAGGCCTGTAGTGTTCTGTTATCCCCCCAGGCCTGTAGTGTTCTGTTATCCCCCCCAGGCCTGTAGTGTTCTGTTATCCCCCCCAGGCCTGTAGTGTTCTGTTATCCCTCCCCCTCTGCCTGTAGTGTTCTGTTATCACCCCCAGGCCTGTAGTGTTCTGTTATCCCCCCCCAGGCCTGTAGTGTTCTGTTATCCCCCCCAGGCCTGTAGTGTTCTGTTATCCCCCCCCAGGCCTGTAGTGTTCTGTTATCCCCCCCAGGCCTGTAGTGTTCTGTTATCCCCCCCCCAGGCCTGTAGTGTTCTGTTATCCCCCCCAGGCCTGTAGTGTTCTGTTATCCCCCCCCCAGGCCTGTAGTGTTCTGTTATCCCCCTCCAGGCCTGTAGTGTTCTGTTATCCCCCCCCCAGGCCTGTAGTGTTCTGTTATCCCCCCCCAGGCCTGTAGTGTTCTGTTATCCCCCCCCCCAGGCCTGTAGTGTTCTGTTATCCCCCCCAGGCCCCCCCCAGGCCTGTAGTGTTCTGTTATCCCCCCCCAGGCCTGTAGTGTTCTGTTATCCCCCCCCAGGCGTGTAGTGTTCTGTTATCCCCCCCAGGCCTGTGGGGTCCGGTAACCCCCCGGCCTGTAGTGTTCTGTTATCCCCCCCACCCCCAGGCCTGTAGTGTTCTGTTATCCCTCCCCCAGGCCTGTAGTGTTCTGTTATCCCCCCCCAGGCCTGTAGTGTTCTGTTATCCCCCCCAGGCCTGTAGTGTTCTGTTATCCCTCCCCCTCTGCCTGTAGTGTTCTGTTATCCCCCCCAGGCCTGTAGTGTTCTGTTATCCCCCCCAGGCCTGTAGTGTTCTGTTATATCCCCCAGGCCTGTAGTGTTCTGTTATCCCCCCCAGGCCTGTAGTGTTCTGTTATCCCCCCCAGGCCTGTAGTGTTCTGTTATCCCCCCCCCCAGGCCTGTAGTGTTCTGTTATCCCCCAGGCCTGTAGTGTTCTGTTATCCCCCCCCAGGCCTGTAGTGTTCTGTTATCCCCCCCAGGCCTGTAGTGTTCTGTTATCCCCCCAGTCCTGTAGTGTTCTGTTATCCCTCCCCCTCTGCCTGTAGTGTTCTGTTATCCCCCCCCCCAGGCCTGTAGTGTTCTGTTATCCCTCCCCCTCTGCCTGTAGTGTTCTGTTATCCCTCCCCCTCTGCCTCTCCCCCCTCTGCCTCTCCCCCTCTGCCTCTGCCCCCCTCTGCCTCTGCCCCCTCTGCCTCTGCCCCCCTCTGCCTCTCCCCCTCTGCCTCTGCCCCCCTCTGCCTCTGCCCCCTCTGCCTCTGCCCCCTCTGCCTCTGCCCCCTCTGCCTCTGCCCCCTCTGCCTCTCCCCCTTCTGCCTCTGCCCCCTCTGCCTCTGCCCCCTCTGCCTCTGCCCCCTCTGCCTCTCCCCCTTCTGCCTCTCCCCCCTCTGCCTCTGCCCCCTCTGCCTCTGCCCCCTCTGCCTCTGCCCCCCTCTGCCTCTGCCTCTCCCCCTCTGCCTCTGCCCCCTCTGCCTCTGCCCCCCTCTGCCTCTGCCCCCCTCTGCCTCTCCCCCTCTGCCTCTGCCCCCTCTGCCTCTCCCCCTTCTGCCTCTGCCCCCCTCTGCCTCTGCCCCCTCTGCCTCTCCCCCTTCTGCCTCTCCCCCTCTGCCTCTGCGCCCCTCTGCCTCTGCCCCCTCTGCCTCTCCCCCTTCTGCCTCTGCCCCCTCTGCCTCTCCCCCTTCTGCCTCTCCCCCTCTGCCTCTGCCCCCTCTGCCTCTGCCCCCTCTGCCTCTCCCCCTTCTGCCTCTCCCCCTCTGCCTCTCCCCCCTCTGCCTCTGCCCCCTCTGCCTCTGCCCCCTCTGCCTCTCCCCCTCTGCCTCTCCCAGCATCGCTCTCCTTTCAGCTCCCTCTGACCGAGTCGTTGTCTCATAAAGAGGAGTTTATCAAAGTGTGTTTATGAAGGAGAGCCTCTTTGATCCCACTGCCTTTATAACGCTTAAAACCTGCACCTTCTGTCCCGACCAGAATCCCACAGAGGCCTGTTCTCCCTGAAGATCTGACTAACACTGTCTGTCCCGACCAGACTCCCACAGAGGCCTGTTCTCCCTGAAGATCTGACTAACACTGTCTGTCCCGACCAGAATCCCACAGAGGCCTGTTCTCCCTGAAGATCTGACTAACACTGTCTGTCCCGACCAGAATCCCACAGAGGCCTGTTCTCCCTGAAGATCTGACTAACACTGTCTGTCCCGACCAGAATCCCACAGAGGCCTGTTCTCCCTGAAGATCTGACTAACACTGTCTGTCCCGACCAGACTCCCACAGAGGCCTGTTCTCCCTGAAGATCTGACTAACACTGTCTGTCCCGACCAGAATCCCACAGAGGCCTGTTCTCCCTGAAGATCTGACTAACACTGTCTGTCCCGACCAGAATCCCACAGAGGCCTGTTCTCCCTGAAGATCTGACTAACACTGTCTGTCCCGACCAGAATCCCACAGAGGCCTGTTCTCCCTGAAGATCTGACTAACACTGTCTGTCCCGACCAGACTCCCACAGAGGCCTGTTCTCCCTGAAGATCTGACTAACACTGTCTGTCCCGACCAGAATCCCACAGAGGTCTGTTCTCCCTGAAGATCTGACTAACACTGTCTGTCCCGACCAGAATCCCACAGAGGCCTGTTCTCCCTGAAGATCTGACTAACACTGTCTGTCCCAACCAGAATCCCACAGAGGCCTGTTCTCCCTGAAGATCTGACTAACACTGTCTGTCCCGACCAGAATCCAGTCCCACAGAGGCCTGTTCTCCCTGAAGATCTGACTAACACTGTCTGTCCCGACCAGAATCCAGTCCCACAGAGGCCTGTTCTCCCTGAAGATCTGACTAACATCGCAGCTCTCTACGGCATAAACTGACCGACAACCTGGTAATGTTTGAGACTGAAAGAAAGTTTCCAAATAAAGTCGAAACGTCACATGTATCTGGGACCCGGGTAAGACCTGTTGACCAGAAATCTATTATGCTCCCACAAAATGTCCGTTGTCAAAGATTGACAGCTATTGTCGCCCCATAGCCCCGTTTATAACTGCCACTAACATGCCTCTCTTGTCCTAATCTTGTCCACATTCTGATTGTAACTCTGCGTTCTATGTGTAACTCTATGTCGTTCTATGTGTAACTCTGTGTCGTTCTATGTGTAACTCTGTGTCGTTCTATGTGTAACTCTGTGTCGTTCTATGTGTAACTCTGTGTCGTTCTATGTGTAACTCTGTGTCGTTCTATGTGTAACTCTGTGTTCCATGTGTAACTCTGTGTTCCATGTGTAACTCTGTGTTCCATGTGTAACTCTGTGTTCCATGTGTAACTCTGTGTTCCATGTGTAACTCTGTGTTCCATGTGTAACTCTGTGTTCTATGTGTAACTCTGTGTTCTATGTGTAACTCTGTGTTGTTCTATGTGTAACTCTGTGTTGTTCTATGTGTAACTCTGTGTTGTTCTATGTGTAACTCTGTGTTGTTCTATGTGTAACTCTGTGTTGTTCTATGTGTAACTCTGTGTTGTTCGATGTGTAACTCTGTGTTGTTCGATGTGTAACTCTGTGTTGTTCTATGTGTAACTCTGTGTTGTTCTATGTGTAACTCTGTGTTGTTCTATGTGTAACTCTGTGTTGTTCTATGTGTAACTCTGTGTTGTTCTATGTGTAACTCTGTGTTGTTCTATGTGTAACTCTGTGTTGTTCTATGTGTAACTGTGTTGTTCTATGTGTAACTCTGTGTTGTTCTATGTGTAACTCTGTGTTGTTCTATGTGTAACTCTGTGTTGTTCTATGTGTAACTCTGTGTTGTTCTATGTGTAACTCTGTGTTGTTCTATGTGTAACTCTGTGTTGTTCTATGTGTAACTCTGTGTTGTTCTATGTGTAACTCTGTGTTGTTCTATGTGTAACTCTGTGTTGTTCTATGTGTAACTCTGTGTTGTTCTATGTGTAACTCTGTGTTGTTCTATGTGTAACTCTGTGTTGTTCTATGTGTAACTCTGTGTTGTTCTATGTGTAACTCTGTGTTGTTCTATGTGTAACTCTGTGTTGTTCTATGTGTAACTCTGTGTTGTTCTATGTGTAACTCTGTGTTGTTCTATGTGTAACTCTGTGTTGTTCTATGTGTAACTCTGTGTTGTTCTATGTGTAACTCTGTGTTGTTCTATGTGTAACTCTGTGTTGTTCTATGTGTAACTCTGTGTTGTTCTATGTGTAACTCTGTGTTGTTCTATGTGTAACTCTGTGTTGTTCTATGTGTAACTCTGTGTTGTTCTATGTGTAACTCTGTGTTCTATGTGTAACTCTGTGTTCTATGTGTAACTCTGTGTTGTTCTCTGTGTTGTTCTATGTGTAACTCTGTGTTGTTCTATGTGTAACTCTGTGTTGTTCTATGTGTAACTCTGTGTTGTTCTATGTGTAACTCTGTGTTGTTCTATGTGTAACTCTGTGTTGTTCTATGTGTAACTCTGTGTTGTTCTATGTGTAACTCTGTGTTCTATGTGTAACTCTGTGTTGTTCTATGTGTAACTCTCTGTGTTCTATGTGTAACTCTGTGTTGTTCTCTGTGTTGTTCTATGTGTAACTCTGTGTTGTTCTATGTGTAACTCTGTGTTGTTCTATGTGTAACTCTGTGTTCTATGTGTAACTCTGTGTCGTTCTATGTGTAACTCTGTGTTGTTCTATGTGTCGAACTGCTTTGCTTTATCTTGGCCAGGTCGCAGTTATAAATGAGGACTTGTTCTCAACTAGCCTACCTGGTTAAATAAAGGTGTTCTCAACTTGCCAATCTGGTTAAATAATGGTGTTCTCAACTTGCCTACCTGGTTAAATAAAGGTGTTCTCAACTAGCCTACCTGGTTAAATAAAGGTGTTCTCAACTAGCCTACCTGGTGAAATAAAGGTGTTCTCAACTAGCCTACCTGGTTAAATAAAGGTGTTCTCAACTAGCCTACCTGGTTAAATAAAGGTGTTCTCAACTAGCCTACCTGGTTAAATAAAGGTGTTCTCAACTAGCCTACCTGGTTAAATAAAGGTGTTCTCAACTAGCCTACCTGGTTAAATAAAGGTGTTCTCAACTAGCCTACCTGGTTAAATAAAGGTGTTCTCAACTGGCCTACCTGGTTAAATAAAGGTGTTCTCAACTAGCCTACCTGGTTAAATAAAGGTGTTCTCAACTGGCCTACCTGGTTAAATAAAGGTGTTCTCAACTGGCCTACCTGATTAAATAAAGGTGTTCTCAACTAGCCTACCTGGTTAAATAAAGGTGTTCTCAACTGGCCTACCTGGTTAAATAAAGGTGTTCTCAACTAGCCTACCTGGTTAAATAAAGGTGTTCTCAACTGGCCTACCTGGTTAAATAAAGGTGTTCTCAACTAGCCTACCTGGTTAAATAAAGGTGTTCTCAACTGGCCTACCTGGTTAAATAAAGGTGTTCTCAACTAGCCTACCTGGTTAAATAAAGGTGTTCTCAACTAGCCTACCTGGTTAAATAAAGGTGTTCTCAACTGGCCTACCTGGTTAAATAAAGGTGTTCTCAACTAGCCTACCTGGTTAAATAAAGGTGTTCTCAACTAGCCTACCTGGTTAAATAAAGGTGTTCTCAACTAGCCTACCTGGTTAAATAAAGGTGTTCTCAACTGGCCTACCTGGTTAAATAAAGGTGTTCTCAACTGGCCTACCTGGTTAAATAAAGGTGTTCTCAACTGGCCTACCTGGTTAAATAAAGGTGTTCTCAACTAGCCTACCTGGTTAAATAAAGGTGTTCTCAACTAGCCTACCTGGTTAAATAAAGGTGTTCTCAACTAGCCTACCTGGTTAAATAAAGGTGAAATAAAATAAATAAAATCCGTATAAAAAGATGATAATGACGATTAAGATGGTTTCACTGTCCAGTTCTGTCTACATGTGTAAAGATACCCAGACACAATGTGTGCCTGACTACCGTATGAGGTGGGCAGGAAGATCAGATCACAATCAGATCACAATGTGTCTTTTACACATCTACGCCTGTCTAATAATGTGGCTACAATCAGAATTTGCACCAGGGCATAAACGGGGCTATTGACAATCTGTATCTGTATTGCATGTGTTGAGTTGGGATGAATCTGGTCATTAATCAGTGGGTTGAGTTGGGATGAATCTGGTCATTAATCAGTGGGTTAAGTTGGGATGAATCTGGTCATTAATCAGTGGGTTAAGTTGGGATGAATCTGGTCATTAATCAGTGGGTTGAGTTGGGATGAATCTGGTCATTAATCAGTGGGTTGAGTTGGGATGAATCTGGTCATTAATCAGTGGGTTGAGTTGGGATGAATCTGGTCATTAATCAGTGGGTTAAGTTGGGATGAATCTGGTCATTAATCAGTGGGTTGAGTTGGGATGAATCTGGTCATTAATCAGTGGGTTAAGTTGGGATGAATCTGGTCATTAATCAGTGGGTTGAGTTGGGATGAATCTGGTCATTAATCAGTGGGTTGAGTTGGGATGAATCTGGTCATTAATCAGTGGGTTAAGTTGGGATGAATCTGGTCATTAATCAGTGGGTTGAGTTGGGATGAATCTGGTCATTAATCAGTGGGTTGAGTTGGGATGAATCTGGTCATTAATCAGTGGGTTGAGTTGGGATGAATCTGGTCATTAATCAGTGGGTTAAGTTGGGATGAATCTGGTCATTAATCAGTGGGTTGAGTTGGGATGAATCTGGTCATTAATCAGTGGGTTAAGTTGGGATGAATCTGGTCATTAATCAGTGGGTTGAGTTGGGATGAATCTGGTCATTAATCAGTGGGTTGAGTTGGGATGAATCTGGTCATTAATCAGTGGGTTAAGTTGGGATGAATCTGGTCATTAATCAGTGGGTTAAGTTGGGATGAATCTGGTCATTAATCAGTGGGTTGAGTTGGGATGAATCTGGTCATTAATCAGTGGGTTAAGTTGGGATGAATCTGGTCATTAATCAGTGGGTTAAGTTGGGATGAATCTGGTCATTAATCAGTGGGTTAAGTTGGGATGAATCTGGTCATTAATCAGTGGGTTAAGTTGGGATGAATCTGGTCATTAATCAGTGGGTTAAGTTGGGATGAATCTGGTCATTAATCAGTGGGTTGAGTTGGGATGAATCTGGTCATTAATCAGTGGGTTGAGTTGGGATGAATCTGGTCATTAATCAGTGGGTTGAGTTGGGATGAATCTGGTCATTAATCAGTGGGTTGAGTTGGGATGAATCTGGTCATTAATCAGTGGGTTGAGTTGGGATGAATCTGGTCATTAATCAGTGGGTTAAGTTGGGATGAATCTGATCATTAATCAGTGGGTTAAGTTGGGATGAATCTGGTCATTAATCAGTGGGTTAAGTTGGGATGAATCTGATCATTAATCAGTGGGTTAAGTTGGGATGAATCTGGTCATTAATCAGTGTGTCACGATTCTTCATGATGTCACATTATGTCCGTTTAAACACAACATTCTGGGCACGTTCCAGGTGCTCTTTATTTCACAGTTGGGCTGATCTCACAAAATTGGGGGAAATTCTCAGAAACCAGCGAACCATCCCAGTAATATGACTTGGGATCTTCAGATGAGACCTTCATTCCTCGAATAAATAAGTCCACCGATGCATCATTAGGGTTTCAAATGTAGGGCAAAGACGCATCATGGGAGTTGACTGTTGCTCTGAAAACTCCCCATTACAGTTCCTGGGACAGAGCAACAAATGCATCACACTCAAATGTGAGAAAATGACTATAGTTTAACTGTGCAACCATTGAAAATGAGGTTGAATGATACATAAGGGTTCAATATTAGACGCATTTGTCAGTGCATTAATACATGTTTAACAGCTGGAGTTAAATAGTGTCTCACTATTTGGCAAGCACTGACTGGCTATCTCACTATTTGGCAAGCACTGACTGGCTATCTCAATATTTGGCGAGCACTGACTGGCTATCTCACTATTTGGCAAGCACTGACTGGCTATCTCACTATTTTGACCAATTTGTTATAACCCATTTATTAATGGTTTATAATAATTTACTAATGATCAAATAACCGTTAATAACATAATAACAAATCATCTATAAACCCTTTACAAATGGAACCTACAAATGGAACCTACAAATGGAACATACACATGGAACCTACACATGGAACCTACAAATGGAACCTACAAATGGAACCTACAAATGGAACCTCATTGTAAAGAATTACCCAAATTTGATTTGACAACCTATGTGTCCCTACCCTCTTACTGAACCCTGGGTTGCCCTGCTTCCTGCGTCTCCACACACACAATTACCCTGTGGTTACCCTCCCGTTACCCTGGTTGAACTACAGATGAACCCTGCTCTCTCTCTCTGAACCAGGCAGCTGCTCATACATCTGAATCCGTGGTTAATTTCCAGCCCCAATTCACCGGCACAACCTCTCGCCCGCTTTCTCTCCTCTATGATGTAACATCTGAACTGGCATCATCTCGCTCTGATCACTTCACGCTTGGAGGACCGTATTCTGCTGTGTTATGTCACAGGAAATGACTGTCGGTGTCAATTCACCCCCCTTTAATAAATTATTTGAAGCACAGCTCAACCTCAGTCATACCACCACCAGATATCTCCAGTCATACCACCCTTCAGTCATACCCCCACCAGATATCTCCAGTCATACCACCCTTCAGTCATACCCCCACCAGATATCTCCAGTCATACCACCCTTCAGTCATACCCCCACCAGATATCTCCAGTCATACCACCCTTCAGTCATACCCCCACCAGATATCTCCAGTCATACCCCAACCAGATATCTCCAGTCATACCACCCTCCAGTCATACCCCCACCAGATATCTCCAGTCATACCCCAACCAGATATCTCCAGTCATACCACCCTTCAGTCATACCCCCACCAGATATCTCCAGTCATACCACCCTTCAGTCATACCCCCACCAGATATCTCCAGTCATACCACCCTTCAGTCATACCCCCACCAGATATCTCCAGTCATACCCCCACCAGATATCTCCAGTCATACCACCCTTCAGTCATACCCCCACCAGATATCTCCAGTCATACCACCACCAGATATCTCCAGTCATACCCCCACCAGATATCTCCAGTCATACCCCCACCAGATATCTTCAGTCATACCCCCACCAGATATCTCCAGTCATACCACCCTTCAGTCATACCCCCACCAGATATCTCCAGTCATACCACCCTTCAGTCATACCCCCACCAGATATCTCCAGTCATACCACCCTTCAGTCATACCCCCACCAGATATCTCCAGTCATACCACCCTTCAGTCATACCCCCACCAGATATCTTCAGTCATACCCCCACCAGATATCTCCAGTCATACCCCCACCAGATATCTCCAGTCATACCACCCTTCAGTCATACCCCCACCAGATATCTCCAGTCATACCCCCACCAGATATCTCCAGTCATACCACCCTTCAGTCATACCCCCACCAGATATCTCCAGTCATACCACCCTTCAGTCATACCCCCACCAGATATCTCCAGTCATACCACCCTTCAGTCATACCACCACCAGATATCTCCAGTCATACCACCCTTCAGTCATACCCCCACCAGATATCTCCAGTCATACCCCCACCAGATATCTCCAGTCATACCACCCTTCAGTCATACCCCCACCAGATATCTCCAGTCATACCACCCTTCAGTCATACCACCACCAGATATCTCCAGTCATACCACCCTTCAGTCATACCCCCACCAGATATTTCCAGTCATACCACCCTTCAGTCATACCCCCACCAAATATCTCCAGTCATACCACCCTTCAGTCATACCCCCACCAGATATCTCCAGTCATACCCCCACCAGATATCTCCAGTCATACCACCCTTCAGTCATACCCCCACCAAATATCTCCAGTCATACCACCCTTCAGTCATACCCCCACCAGATATCTCCAGTCATACCCCCACCAGATATCTCCTTCAAAATATCTGTTGTTATGGTGTGGTTTCAACTGTGTGTGAAACAGTGCAATACTTAGATCAGTTGAAACAAGTTTTTTTTGTTGCCTTCTGCTATTGTTGTCTCCTGGCTGACCAATCGGTTGTTTGTATCTTATTCCAGGAATCTAACAATGCTCTCATCTGATCTGTTACAGGATCTGACTGCACCTGCACTACTGGGCCAGGAGCCAAGAAGCCAATAACCAGCCAGCGAGCTGCGGAGGGAGCAGTCTGTTTTACGGTCACTGGGTGAATACACGGCCACCAGGGTAGAGATGTCAGCTGCACAGTCAGAGCCTGGGGGGACACTCTGTCAGGGGCAGAAGAGAAGAGAAGGGGGCAGCAGGGAGGGAGGGAGGCAGAATGACTGGAAAAGAAGGGGGGATATGCTGGAGGTGCTGGAAAGCTAACCTTAACCCTGGAGGATCCCTCCCTGCTCCCCTAACCCTGGAGGATCCCTACCTGCTCCCCTAACCCTGGAGGATCCTCCCTGCTCCCCTAACCCTGGAGGATCCCTCCCTGCTCCCCTAACCCTGGAGGATCCCTCCCTGCTCCCCTAACCCTGGAGGATCCCCTAACCCTGGAGGATCCCCTAACCCTGGAGGATCCCTCCCTGCTCCCCTAACCCTGGAGGATCCCTCCTGCTCCCCTAACGCTGGAGGATCCCTCCCTGCTCCCCTAACCCTGGAGGATCCCTCCCTGCTCCCCTAACCCTGGAGGATCCCTCCCTGCTCCCCTAACTCTGGAGGATCCCCTAACCCTGGAGGATCCCCCCTGCTCCCCTAACCCTGGAGGATACCCTACCTGCTCCCCTTACTCTGGAGGATCCTCCCTGCTCCCCTAACCCTGGAGGATCCCTCCCTGCTCCCCTAACCCTGGAGGATCCTCCCTGCTCCCCTAACCCTGGAGGATCCCTCCCTGCTCCCCTAACCCTGGAGGATCCCTACCTGCTCCCCTTACCCTGGAGGATCCTCCCTGCTTCCCTAACCCTGGAGGATCCCTCCCTGCTCCCCTAACCCTGGAGGATCCCCTAACCCTGGAGGATCCCTCCCTGGTCCCCTAACCCTGGAGGATCCCTACCTGCTCCCCTTACTCTGGAGGATCCTCCCTGCTCCCCTAACCCTGGAGGATCCTACCTGCTCCCCTAACCCTGGAGGATCCCTCCCTGCTCCCCTAACCCTGGAGGATCCTCCCTGCTCCCCTAACCCTGGAGGATCCCTCCTGCTCCCCTAACCCTGGAGGATCCCCCCTGCTGCCCCTAACCCTGGAGGATCCCTCCCTGCTCCCCTAACCCCCTACCTGCACCCCTTACCCTGGAGGATCCTCCCTGCTCCCCTAACCCTGGAGGATCCCTCCCTGCTCCCCTAACCCTGGAGGATCCCTCCCTGCTCCCCTAACCCTGGAGGATCCTCCCTGCTCCCCTAACCCTGGAGGATCCCTCCCTGCTCCCCTAACCCTGGAGGATCCCTCCCTGCTCCCCTAACCCTGGAGGATCCCTCCCTGCTCCCCTAACCCTGGAGGATCCCTCCCTGCTCCCCTAACCCTGGAGGATACCCTAACCCTGGAGGATCCCCCCTGCTAACCCCCCTAACCCTGGAGGATCCCTCCCTGCTCCCCTAACCCTGGAGGATAACCCTGGAGGATCCCCCTGCTCCCCTAACCCTGGAGGATCCCCTAACCCTGGAGGATCCTCCCTGCCCCTAACCCTGGAGGATCCCTCCCTGCTCCCCTAACCCTGGAGGATAACCCTGGAGGACCCCTCCCTGCCCCCTAACCCTGGAGGATCCCTCCCTGCTCCCCTAACCCTGGAGGATCCCTCCCTGCTCCCCTAACCCTGGAGGATCCCTCCCTGCTCCCCTAACCCTGGAGGATCCCTCCCTGCTCCCCTAACCCTGGAGGATCCTCCCTGCTCCCCTAACCCTGGAGGATCCTCCCTGCTCCCCTAACCCTGGAGGATCCCCTAACCCTGGAGGATCCCTCCCTGCTCCCCTAACCCTGGAGGATCCCTCCCTGCTCCCCTAACCCTGGAGGATCCCCTCCCTGCTCCCCTAACCCTGGAGGCTCCCTTAACCCTGGAGGCTCCCTTAACCCTGGAGGATCCCCTCCCTGCTCCCCTAACCCTGGAGGATCCCCTAACCCTGGAGGATCCCCTAACCCTGGAGGATCCCTCCCTGCTCCCCTAACCTTGGAGGATCCCTCCCTGCTCCCCTAACCCTGGAGGATCCCCTACTGCTCCCCTAACCCTGGAGGATCCCCTAACCCTGGAGGATCCCTCCCTGCTCCCCTAACCCTGGAGGATCCCCTCCCTGCTCCCCTAACCCTGGAGGATCCCCTCCCTGCTCCCCTAACCCTGGAGGATCCCTCCCTGCTCCCCTAACCCTGGAGGATCCCTCCCTGCTCCCCTAACCCTGGAGGATCCTCCCTGCTCCCCTAAACCTGGAGGATCCTCCCTGCTCCCCTAACCCTGGAGGATCCCTTTACCCTGGTGGGACAGAGGGAGAGACTGATGGAGGGAGGCATGGATGGTGGGACAGAGGGAGAAACTGATGGAGGGAGGCAGGGAAGGTGGGACAGAGGGAGAGACTGATGGAGGGAGGCAGGGATGGTGGGACAGAGGGAGAGACTGATGGAGGGAGGCAGGGATGGTGGGACAGAGGGAGAGACTGATGGAGGGAGGCAGGGATGGTGGGACAGAGGGAAAGACTGATGGAGGGAAAAACGGATGATGAGACTGAGGGAGAGACTGATGGAGGGAGGGAAGGTGGGACAGAGGGAGAGACTGATGGAGGGAGGCAGGGATGGTGGGACAGAGGGAGAGACTGATGGAGGGAGGCAGGGATGGTGGGACAGAGGGAGAAACTGATGGAGGGAGGCAGGGATGGTGGGACAGAGGGAGAGACTGATGGAGGGAGGCAGGGATGGTGGGACAGAGGGAGAGACTGATGGAGGGAGGCAGGGAAGGTGGGACAGAGGGAGAGACTGATGGAGGGAGGCAGGGATGGTGGGACAGAGGGAGAGACTGATGGAGGGAGGCAGGGAAGGTGGGACAGAGGGAGAGACTGATGGAGGGAGGCAGGGATGGTGGGACAGAGGGAGAGACTGATGGAGGGAGGCAGGGATGGTGGGACTGAGGGAGAAACTGATGGAGGGATGGAGGGATGGTGGGACAGAGGGAGAGACTGATGGAGGGAGGCAGGGATGGTGGGACTGAGGGAGAAACTGATGGAGGGATGGAGGGACTGAGGGAGAGGCTGATGGAGGGAAGGAGGGGGGGTGATGGGACTGAGGGAGAGACTGATGGAGGGACTGATGGAGGGACTGAGGGAGAGACTGATGGAGGGACTGAGGGAGAGACTGAGGGAGAGACTGATGGAGGGAGGCAGGGATGGTGGGACAGAGGGAGAAACTGATGGAGGGAGGCAGGGATGGTGGGACTGAGGGAGAAACTGATGGAGGGAGGCAGGGATGGTGGGACAGAGGGAGAGACTGATGGAGGGAGGCAGGGAAGGTGGGACAGAGGGAGAGACTGATGGAGGGAGGCAGGGATGGTGGGACAGAGGGAGAGACTGATGGAGGGAGGCAGGGAAGGTGGGACAGAGGGAGAGACTGATGGAGGGAGGCAGGGATGGTGGGACAGAGGGAGAGACTGATGGAGGGAGGCAGGGATGGTGGGACTGAGGGAGAAACTGATGGAGGGATGGAGGGATGGTGGGACAGAGGGAGAGACTGATGGAGGGAGGCAGGGATGGTGGGACTGAGGGAGAAACTGATGGAGGGATGGAGGGACTGAGGGAGAGGCTGATGGAGGGAAGGAGGGGGGGTGATGGGACTGAGGGAGAGACTGATGGAGGGACTGAGGGAGAGACTGATGGAGGGACTGAGGGAGAGACTAATGGAGGGACTGAGGGAGAGACTGAGGGAGAGACTGAGGGAGAGACTGAGGGAGAGACTGATGGAGGGACTGATGGAGGGACTGATGGAGAGACTGAGGGAGAGACTGATGGAGAGACTGAGGGAGAGACTGATGGAGAGACTGAGGGAGAGACTGATGGAGGGACTGAGGGAGAGACTGATGGAGGGACTGAGGGAGGGACTGAGGGAGAGACTGATGGAGAGACTGATGGAGAGACTGATGGAGAGACTGAGGGAGAGACTGATGGAGGGACTGAGGGAGAGACTGATGGAGGGACTGAGGGAGGGACTGAGGGAGAGACTGAGGGAGGGACTGATGGAGAGACTGATGGAGAGACTGAGGGAGAGACTGATGGAGGGACTGAGGGAGAGACTGATGGAGGGACTGATGGAGGGACTGAGGGAGAGACTGAGGGAGAGAAGGAATGACTATGTACCGAGTGTGAAAACAGTAGATAACATCAGGTCACCCACTGAGCAGGAGATCACCCAGAGCAGCAGGATAAATCACCCTCAGACCCCCAAACATGTTGTCTTTGGCCCGGTCCAGTCGACAGACCCCATGCCTTGGCCACACCATAGAGTGTCCTGGGCCCCTGACACAGACCTCAAGCCTCTTCACACAGGAACCCTCCTAGAACCCAGACCTTGATCCTAGAAGGTAAAACCTGCTGTCACAGGGACATGGCTGGAGCGGACAGAACAGACAGAGGAACCAGGTTAGGAAGTAAAGCATCAGAACACACACCCCTGTCATTGATCTGTGGAGGCGGTAGGGAGGTCGCAGAGAGGACAGAAGCACACAGGCAGCCTCTGCCCTTGCTTTAAACTCTCACCCCCTCACCTCCACCTCCTCCTTGCCTCATCCCACCCCCTTTCCTTTCCTCCCCCGACTCCCAGCCCCAAAGACACGAGCTGATTCAATCAGATTTGTCCGTTTTTTAAGGTCCTGACCCCTGTGCCTTCGGGAATGTGAACTTTTCCTGTTTATTGATGCTCGTCAGGCCAACGCTTGTGGATAACAGCTGTGTGTGTGTTCGTGAGAGAGAAACGAACTCCATCTGTGGACAGCTCCTGTTCAGCCAATCACAAGCCCCGTCTCTGCATTTCCCACCTCTGCCAGTCCAAGTTTCACACTTTATAAACACACAGTAACAGGTGGTTACGACCACCTCAAACATCCAAAGGAAAGAGATGGAAACCTGTTGGTTGACACCGGTCCTGGGTGAATACCTGTGACACCGGTCCTGGGTGAATACCTGTGACACCGGTCCTGGGTGAATACCTATCACACCGGCCCTGGGTGAATACCTGTAACATCGGTCCTGGGTGAATACCTGTGACACCGGCCCTGGGTGAATACCTGTGACACCGGCCCTGGGTGAATATCTGTGACACCGGTCCTGGGTGAATACCTATGACATCGGTCCTGGGTGAATACCTGTGACACCGGTCCTGGGTGAATACCTGTGACACCGGTCCTGGGTGAATACCTGTAACATCGGTCCTGGGTGAATACCTGTTACATCGGTCCTGGGTGAATACCTGTGACACCGGTCCTGGGTGAATACCTGTGACACCGGTCCTGGGTGAATACCTGTGACACCGGTCCTGGGTGAATACCTGTGACACCGGTCCTGGGGGAATACCTGTGACACCGGTCCTGGGTGAATACCTGTGACATCGGTCCTGGGTGAATACCTGTGACACCGGTCCTGGGTGAATACCTGTGACATCGTCCCACTGTCCTGCTGTCATGTGAGTGCTCCTGCTGTCATGTGAGTGCTCCTGCTGTCATGTGAGAGCTCCTGCTGTTGGCTGTTAGCTGAAGGCCTAACATGTGACAGGCAAGGAGGAACCCAGGCAGTCGAGGGGGGCAGTAGAGTCAGTCTGCTGTCAGCAGAACAGATTTATGATGCCTCCTGTCACTTTGAACACTGCTCCTGTTTGCTTAATTAAAGACCCCTAACTACTTTACATGGCCTGGCTCAGCCCCTCAGCCCTCTGGTTCTCTATCCTGTCTCTCTGGCTCAGCCCTTCAGCCCTCTGGTTCTCTACCCTGTCTCTCTGGCTCAGCCCCTCAGCCCTCTGGTTCTCTATCCTGTCTCAGCCCCTCAGCCCTCTGGTTCTCTATCCTGTCTCTCTGGCTCAGCCTCTCAGCCCTCTGGTTCTCTATCCTGTCTCTCTGGCTCAGCCCCTCAGCCCTCTGGTTCTCTATCCTGTCTCAGCCCCTCAGCCCTCTGGTTCTCTATCCTGTCTCAGCCCCTCAGCCTTCTGGTTCTCTACCCTGTCTCTCTGGCTCAGCCCCTCAGCCCTCAGGTTCTCTATCCTGTCTCTCTGGCTCAGCCCTTCAGCCCTCTGGTTCTCTACCCTGTCTCTCTGGCTCAGCCCCTCAGCCCTCTGGTTCTCTATCCTGTCTCTGGCTCAGCCCCTCAGCCCTCTGGTTCTCTACCCTGTCTCTCTGGCTCAGCCCCTCAGCCCTCTGGTTCTCTATCCTGTCTCTCTGGCTCAGCCCCTCAGCCCTCTGGTTCTCTATCCTGTCTCTCTGGCTCAGCCCTCTGGTTCTCTACCCTGTCTCTCTGGCTCAGCCCCTCAGCCCTCTGGTTCTCTATCCTGTCTCTCTGGCTCAGCCCCTCAGCCCTCTGGTTCTCTATCCTGTCTCTCTGGCTCAGCCCCTCAGCCCTCTGGTTCTCTATCCTGTCTCTCTGGCTCAGCCCTCTGGTTCTCTACCCTGTCTCTCTGGCTCAGCCCCTCAGCCCTCTGGTTCTCTACCCTGTCTCTCTGGCTCAGCCCTTCAGCCCTCTGGTTCTCTACCCTGTCTCTCTGGCTCAGCCCCTCAGCCCTCTGGTTCTCTATCCTGTCTCTCTGGCTCAGCCCCTCAGCCCTCTGGTTCTCTATCCTGTCTCTCTGGCTCAGCCCCTCAGCCCTCTGGTTCTCTATCCTGTCTCTCTGGCTCAGCCCTCTGGTTCTCTATCCTGGCTCAGCCCCTCAGCCCTCTGGTTCTCTACCCTGTCTCAGCCTCTCAGCCCTCTGGTTCTCTACCCTGTCTCAGCCCCTCAGCCCTCTGGTTCTCTACCCTGTCTCAGCCTCTCAGCCCTCTGGTTCTCTACCCTGTCTCAGCCTCTCAGCCCTCTGGTTCTCTACCCTGTCTCAGCCCCTCAACCCTCTGGTTCTCTACCCTGTCTCAGCCCTCTGGTTCTCTACCCTGTCTCTCTGGCTCAGCCCCTCTTTCATCCCCCATCCCTTCATCCTCCATCCCTTCATCCCCCATCCCTCCATCCCCCATCCCTTCATCCCCATCCCTCCGGCCCTTCATCCCCCATCCCTTCATTCTCCATCCCTCCATCCCTTCATCCCCCATCTCTCACATTTACCACATTTACATTTAAGTCATTTAGCAGACGCTCTTATCCAGAGCGACTTACAAATTGGTGCATTCACCTTATGACATCCAGTGGAACAGTCACTTTACAATAGTGCATCTAAATCTTAAGGGGGGTGGGGGTGAGAGGGATTACTTATCCTATCCTAGGTATTCCTTAAAGAGGTGGGGTTTCAGGTGTCTCCGGAAGGTGGTGATTGACTCAACTGTCCTGGCGTCGTGAGGGAGTTTGTTCCACCATTGGGGGGCCAGAGCAGCGAACAGTTTTGACTGGGCTGAGCGGGAGCTGTACTTCCTCAGTGGTAGGGAGGCGAGCAGGCCAGAGGTGGATGAACGCAGTGCCCTTGTTTGGGTGTAGGGCCTGATCAGAGCCTGGAGGTACTGAGGTGCCGTTCCCCTCACAGCTCCGTAGGCAAGCACCATGGTCTTGTAGCGGATGCGAGCTTCAACTGGAAGCCAGTGGAGAGAACGGAGGAGCGGGGTGACGTGAGAGAACTTGGGAAGGTTGAACACCAGACGGGCTGCGGCGTTCTGGATGAGTTGAAGGGGTTTAATGGCACAGGCAGGGAGCCCAGCCAACAGCGAGTTGCAGTAATCCAGACGGGAGATGACAAGTGCCTAGATTAGGACCTGCGCCGCTTCCTGTGTGAGGCAGGGTCGTACTCTGCGGATGTTGTAGAGCATGAACCTACAGGAACGGGCCACCGCCTTGATGTTGGTTGAGAACGACAGGGTGTTGTCCAGGATCACGGCAAGGTTCTTAGCGCTCTCTCTCCATCCCCCATCCCTTCATCCTCCATCCCTTCATCCCCATCCTCCATCCCCCATCCCCCATCCTCCATCCCTTCATCCCCATCCCTTCATCCTCCATCCCTTCATCCCCCATCCCTTCATCCTCCATCCCCTCATCCTCCATCCCCCACCCCTCCATCCTCCATCCCTTCATCCCCCACTCCTTCATTCTCCATCCCTCCATCCCCCACTCCTTCATTCTCCATCCCTCCATCCCCCACCCCTTCATTCTCCATCCCTTCATCTTCCATCCCTTCATCCCCCATCCCTTCATCCCCCATCCTTCATCCCCCATCCCTTCATCCTCCATCCCTTCATCCCCCATCCCTTCATCCCCCACTCCTTCATTCTCCATCCCTTCATCCTTCATCCCCCACTCCTTCATCCTCCATGCCTTCATCCCCCATCCCTCATCCTTCATCCCTCCATCCTTCATCCCCCATCCCTCCATCCTTCATCCCCCTATCATCCATCTCTTCATCCCCCATCCTTCATCCCCCATCCTTCATCCCTCCATCCCCCATCCCTCCATCATCCATCCCTTCATCCCCCATCCCTCCATCATCCTCTACCTCATAGTCCAGCGTCAATCAGCACTCCTTCTAAACAAGTGGTCGGTGTGTTTTAGTAATGAACAATATTTAATAAATCACTCCTCTGAATGAAGTGATTTAGTGAAGGTTAACTCATGGAAGGATGTTGCTATAATCAATATAAATGTAGTTAGCTGCACCATGTCATCTTTTAATAATTTGACTCTGTTTTATTCAAACCATGTTAAATGTTTTTCTGGTCTAGTTGGTGTACTATGGGAAATGTGGAATCCCAAAATTTGTTGCATTGAATACCAAAGTCCTCTCTTTTTTCTGGTTTTAATGTTCCACAGCGACCCCTGGTGGAGGCGATTAGAACTGGGGGAAATTAAATCTGTTGTGAGTGGCTTGAAGAGAACTGGCCAGAGAAGGGCACTTACCTCCCGGTAACAACAACAGGATGACAGGTAAACAAAGGAATATTCACACACAATACAAGTATAATAATATATAAATATTATATGGGGGGGGGGGGGGTCCATTGAGGTGGGGAGGGGAAATGTCCTAGGTGGCAAAGGTTCAGATGGATATAGTTATTTATCGCCGTAGTAACGAACCCACACCTCACAACCTATTCGACCCCAAACATGGTCAAACTATTTACACCCTTCTTGTTTGCAGAGGGAATATTTTGCCGTTTTAAAATGAATTTCCTGTAATTCTCCACATTCTACTATGTGTTGTGTGTGTTTATATGATACCAGGGGTCGAAGCCCGACCAAGTTGGCCCTGTTCTGGTTCCGGACCGCGGTCCGCCAGCAGAGTATGGGGGCTCAATATAGTAAGCAGATAGACCATCCAGCCTTAGGGTGTATGTGCTTGTTAATTAAGAGCGTTGGACTAGTAACCGGAAGGTTGCGAGTTCAAATCCCCGAGCTGACAAGGTACAATTCTGTCGTTCTGCCCCTGAACAGGCAGTTAACCCACTGTTCCCAGGCCATCATTGAAAATAAGAATTTGTTCTTAACTGACTTGTCTGGTTAAATAAAGGTAAAATAAAAAATACAAATGTAAATAATGATTCCCAGATAGGTTGAGTCTGTAATACAGACATCCCTCACCTCCAGGCTTTTTGTGGCCAGAGCAGGCCTGTATCCTCATCTAGACCCCAGCCTGTATCCTCATCTAGACCCCAGCCTGTGTCCTCATCTAGGCCCCAGCCTGTGTCCTCATCTAGGCCCCAGCCTGTGTCCTCATCTAGGCCCCAGCCTGTATCCTCATCTAGGCCCCAGCCTGTATCCTCATCTAGGCCCCAGCCTGTATCCTCATCTAGGCCCCAGCCTGTATCCTCATCTAGGCCCCAGCCTGTATCCTCATCTAGGCCCCAGCCTGTATCCTCATCTAGGCCCCAGCCTGTATCCTCATCTAGGCCCCAGCCTGTATCCTCATCTAGGCCCCAGCCTGTATCCTCATCTAGGCCCCAGCCTGTATCCTCATCTAGGCCCCAGCCTGTATCCTCATCTAGGCCCCAGCCTGTATCCTCATCTAGGCCCCAGTCTGAGTCCCAAATGGAACCTCATTACCTATATAGCGCACTACTTTTATCCCATAGGGCTCCATTTGGGACACATATCTAGGCTGGGTGATACACCGGCCGTCTCTCCCGACAGATCGGGCCGTCTCTCCCGACAGATCGGGCCGTCTCTCCCGACAGATCGGGCCGTCTCTCCCGACAGATCGGGCCGTCTCTCCCGACAGATCGGGCCGTCTCTCCCGACAGATCGGACCGTCTCTCCCGACAGATCGGACCGTCTCTCCCGACAGATCGGACCGTCTCTCCCGACAGATCGGGCCGTCTCTCCCGACAGATCGGGCCGTCTCTCCCGACAGATCGGGCCGTCTCTCCCGACAGATCGGGCCGTCTCTCCCGACAGATCGGGCCGTCTCTCCCGACAGATCGGGCCGTCTCTCCCGACAGATCGGACCGTCTCTCCCGACAGATCGGGCCGTCTCTCCCGACAGATGAGGCCGGGGAGGGTTTTCTCCTGTGATTGTGGTCTGACCTTAGAATGGCCGTCATCATTCAGGGTCAGGACTCTGTGTCGTTGGGAAAGAGCTTGTCAGTCAGAATGTCACTGTAAGGTGGACAGCGGTTGTAATCAGCATGTGAGATGTGGTGCCTAGAAGTCCCATCAGAGGAATCCCTATCAGCTGTTGATTGGTAGTCATGCATTATATTCCACTTGTTGCCATTGTTTTGTTGAAAACCACATGATCAAAAGTTGAATTACTTTGCAGACATTCTTGAATGTATACATTTATTTACAACACCTCTATGATACATTCCCACACGAATCAGACCCAGGTCACTGGTTTAGTAGATAAAGCTTTGGTATTAAATAGGTTTCATCACGTGGTTAAAAGCATCCCAGAATGCAGCAGGACACATTCTAAAAACAGATGACATCAAAGCCTTCCAAAAGGACATCGTTTTGGAAGAGAGTTGCAAAAAGATTGGTTATGAAAAAAGCTTTGTTCCAAAATCTAAAACAGGAAATGCAGTCATTCAAACTGGACAGGCCAGTTACAGTCAACAAACATACCTCAACATTGGGTTTGCATCCCTAATGGCACCCTATTCCCTACGTAGTGCACTACTTTAGAGCAGAACCCTATTCCCTACGTAGTGCACTACTTTAGAGCAGGGCCCTATGGAACCCTATTCCCTACGTAGTGCACTACTTTAGAGCAGGGCCCGATGGAACCCTATTCCCTACACAGCGCACTACTTTAGACCAGGGCCCATTGGTTAGTGCCCTGTATAGGGAATGATGCCATTTGGGACACAAGCCAATAACAGGATTCTCTGTTCCCTTTCTCTCATCATTGGTTTAGGGACACTTTTTGGTCAGCTGTTACTTTGTAACAATCTTTTTAAGTGTGTCAGAATGATCACTATTATAATGTATTCTACTATTTAATAGGCTAAACTCAAAATACAAGGCAGCATATATGACAAAATGAAGCTAAAATAATTATATAACCCCCCTCCGAAAAAAAAAGCCAAGATCCTAAAAAGTCCACATCCGCACATTAAAACGACCCAGAAAATAAGATCCATGCAACAAAAACACACAACTAAAAGACAGGAAACCTTAAGATTCTTTCCTTACAGCTGCCGCTGTACGATGGTTTAAATACACACAGTCAGAATCATGTCATAAATATAGTGAGTTGATGGTTCATTTAAAAAAAGACAGATGCTCCCAGCGTGAATAGAATTAGACCCCAGGACAGTTAAAAAAACACCAGCAGAACAGTTCCACAGCATCGTACTCCATAGAATGGATGGTCTGACACGTCAGTAGTCACTGATATGGATGGTCTGACACGTCAGTAGTCACTGATATGGATGGTCTGACACGTCAGTAGTCACTGATATGGATGGTCTGACACGTCAGTAGTCACTGATATGGATGGTGGAGCCGTCAGTAGTCACTGATATGGATGGTGGAGCCGTCAGTAGTCACTGATATGGATGGTGGAGCCGTCCTTCCTGAGTCCTTCCTGAATTGTTGACTGATTTCCTGGTCCGTCCCAAAAAGCCTATTCCCATTCTCGTGCACTACTGTTGGCCAGGGCCCATAATGCAGTACTGTTGGCCAGGGCTCAACAGTAGAGCACTACAGAAGGAAACCCATCCATGGCACCAGCCAGCAGTCACCTGGGCCGGTCATTACATGGCACTGTAGGTAGCAGCACCCAGAACCGGCCTCCGCTTCCCTTTGATCTTCAGAGATCCATAACGGGCCTGTTGGACAGAACAGATTAATTATCATCATCAGACTGGTATAACTCTGACCTAGTTAATATACTATAACAAGCATTACAGCCTCCTGAAACAGACCATCAGACTGGTATAACTCTGACCTAGTTAATATACGATAACAAGCATTACAGCCTCCTGAAACAGACCATCAGACTGGTATAACTCTGACCTAGTTAATATACGATAACAAGCATTACAGCCTCCTGAAACAGACCATCAGACTAGTATAACTCTGACCTAGTTAATATACGATAACAAGCATTACAGCCTCCTGAAACAGAACAGACCATCAGACTGGTATAACTCTGACCTAGTTAATATACTATAATAAGCATTACAGCCTCCTGAAACAGACCATCAGACTGGTGTAACTCTGACCTAGTTAATATACGATAACAAGCATTACAGCCTCCTGAAACAGAACAGACCATCAGACTGGTATAACTCTGACCTAGTTAATATACTATAACAAGCATTACAGCCTCCTGAAACAGACCATCAGACTGGTATAACTCTGACCTAGTTAATATACGATAACAAGCATTACAGCCTCCTGAAACAGAACAGACCATCAGACTGGTATAACTCTGACCTAGTTAATATACGATAACAAGCATTACAGCCTCCTGAAACAGACCATCAGACTGGTATAACTCTGACCTAGTTAATATACGATAACAAGCATTACAGCCTCCTGAAACAGACCATCAGACTGGTATAACTCTGACCTAGTTAATATACGATAACAAGCATTACAGCCTCCTGAAACAGAACAGACCATCAGACTGGTATAACTCTGACCTAGTTAATATACGATAACAAGCATTACAGCCTCCTGAAACAGAACAGACCATCAGACTGGTATAACTCTGACCTAGTTAATATACTATAACAAGCATTACAGCCTCCTGAAACAGACCATCAGACTGGTATAACTCTGACCTAGTTAATATACGATAACAAGCATTACAGCCTCCTGAAACAGAACAGACCATCAGACTGGTATAACTCTGACCTAGTTAATATACGATAACAAGCATTACAGCCTCCTGAAACAGACCATCAGACTGGTATAACTCTGACCTAGTTAATATACGATAACAAGCATTACAGCCTCCTGAAACAGACCATCAGACTGGTATAACTCTGACCTAGTTAATATACGATAACAAGCATTACAGCCTCCTGAAACAGAACAGACCATCAGACTGGTATAACTCTGACCTAGTTAATATATGATAACAAGCATTACAGCCTCCTGAAACAGACCATCAGACTAGTATAACTCTGACCTAGTTAATATACGATAACAAGCATTACAGCCTCCTGAAACAGAACAGACCATCAGACTGGTATAACTCTGACCTAGTTAATATACTATAACAAGCATTACAGCCTCCTGAAACAGAACAGACCATCAGACTGGTATAACTCTGACCTAGTTAATATACTATAACAAGCATTACAGCCTCCTGAAACAGACCATCAGACTGGTATAACTCTGACCTAGTTAATATACGATAACAAGCATTACAGCCTCCTGAAACAGACCATCAGACTGGTATATTATATATATTACAGTCTAATACATTATCACAGTGGCTATATGCCTGGTCTAATACATTATCACAGTGGCTATATGCCTGGTCTAATACATTATTACAGCATAGTGGCTATATGCCTGGTCTAATACATTATCACAGTGGCTATATGCCTGGTCTAATACATTATCACAGCATAGTGGCTATATGCCTGGTCTAATACATTATCACAGCATAGTGGCTATATGCCTGGTCTAATACATTATCACAGCATAGTGGCTATATGCCTGGTCTAATACATTATCACAGCATAATGGCTATATGCTTGGTCTAATACATTATCACAGCATAGTGGCTATATGCCTGGTCTAATACATTATCACAGCATAGTGGCTATATGCCTGGTCTAATACATTATCACAGCATAGTGGCTATATGCCTGGTCTAATACATTATCACAGCGGCTATATGCCTGGTCTAATACATTATCACAGCATAGTGGCTATATGCCTGGTCTAATACATTATCACAGCATATTGGCTATATGCCTGGTCTAATACATTATCACAGCATATTGGCTATATGCCTGGTCTAATACATTATCACAGCATAGTGGCTATATGCATGGTCTAATACATTATTACAGCATAGTGGCTATATGCCTGGTCTAATACATTATTACAGCATAGTGGCTATATGCCTGGTCTAATACATTATCACAGCATAATGGCTATATGTCTGGTCTAATACATTATCACAGCATAGTGGCTATATGCCTGGTCTAATACATTATTACAGCATAGTGGCTATATGCCTGGTCTAATACATTATCACAGTGGCTATATGCCTGGTCTAATACATTATCACAGCATAGTGGCTATATGCCTGGTCTAATACATTATCACAGCATAGTGGCTATATGCCTGGTCTAATACATTATCACAGCATAGTGGCTATATGCCTGGTCTAATACATTATCACAGCATAGTGGCTATATGCCTGGTCTAATACATTATCACAGCATAATGGCTATATGCCTGGTCTAATACATTATCACAGCATAGTGGCTATATGCCTGGTCTAATACATTATCACAGCATAGTGGCTATATGCCTGGTCTAATACATTATCACAGCGGCTATATGCCTGGTCTAATACATTATCACAGCGGCTATATGCCCGGTCTAATACATTATCACAGCATAGTGGCTATATGCCTGGTCTAATACATTATCACAGCATAGTGGCTATATGCCTGGTCTAATACATTATCACAGCATATTGGCTATATGCCTGGTCTAATACATTATTACAGCATAGTGGCTATATGCCTGGTCTAATACATTATCACAGCATAGTGGCTATATGCCTGGTCTAATACATTATTACAGCATAGTGGCTATATGCCTGGTCTAATACATTATTACAGCATAGTGGCTATATGCCTGGTCTAATACATTATCACAGCATAATGGCTATATGCCTGGTCTAATACATCATCACAGCATAGTGGCTATATGCCTGGTCTAATACATTATCACAGCATAGTGGCTATATGTCTGGTCTAATACATTATCACAGCATAGTGGCTATATGTCTGGTCTAATACATTATCACAGCATAGTGGCTATATGCCTGGTCTAATACATTATCACAGCATAGTGGCTATATGCCTGGTCTAATACATTATCACAGCATAGTGGCTATATGCCTGGTCTAATACATTATCACAGCATAGTGGCTATATGCCTGGTCTAATACATTATCACAGCATAGTGGCTATATGCCTGGTCTAATACATTATCACAGCATAGTGGCTATATGCCTGGTCTAATACATTATCACAGCATAGTGGCTATATGCCTGGTCTAATACATTATCACAGCATAGTGGCTATATGCCTGGTCTAATACATTATCACAGCATAGTGGCTATATGCCTGGTCTAATACATTATCACAGCATAGTGGCTATATGCCCGGTCTAATACATTATCACAGCATAGTGGCTATATGCCCGGTCTAATACATTATCACAGCATAGTGGCTATATGCCTGGTCTAATACATTATTACAGCATAGTGGCTATATGCCCAGTCTAATACATTATCACAGCATAGTGGCTATATGCCTGGTCTAATACATTATCACAGCGGCTATATGCCTGGTCTAATACATTATCACATCATAGTGGCTATATGCCTGGTCTAATACATTATCACAGCATAGTGGCTATATGCCTGGTCTAATACATTATCACAGCATATTGGCTATATGCCTGGTCTAATACATTATTACAGCATAGTGGCTATATGCCTGGTCTAATACATTATTACAGCATAGTGGCTATATGCCTGGTCTAATACATTATCACAGCATAGTGGCTATATGCCTGGTCTAATACATTATTACAGCATAGTGGCTATATGCCTGGTCTAATACATTATTACAGCATAGTGGCTATATGCCTGGTCTAATACATTATCACAGCATAATGGCTATATGTCTGGTCTAATACATTATCACAGCATAGTGGCTATATGTCTGGTCTAATACATTATCACAGCATAGTGGCTATATGCCCGGTCTAATACATTATCACAGCATAGTGGCTATATGCCTGGTCTAATACATTATCACAGCATAGTGGCTATATGCCTGGTCTAATACATTATCACAGCATAGTGGCTATATGCCTGGTCTAATACATTATCACAGCATAGTGGCTATATGCCTGGTCTAATACATTATCACAGCATAGTGGCTATATGCCTGGTCTAATACATTATCACAGCATAGTGGCTATATGCCTGGTCTAATACATTATTACAGCATAGTGGCTATATGCCTGGTCTAATACATTATCACAGCACAGTGGCTATATGCGTGGTCTAATACATTATCACAGCACAGTGGCTATATGCCTGGTCTAATACATTATCACAGCAGTATTTAACCTATCCAAACCAGAGGAGAGCAGCCGCAGAGGGTGTTGTATTCAGACAGACATCTTTACAGGGTGTTATATTCATCTTTACAGTGTGTTATATTCAGACAGACATCTTTACAGGGTGTTATATTCATCTTTACAGGGTGTTATATTCAGACAGACATCTTTACAGTGTGTTATATTCAGACAGACATCTTTACAGTGTGTTATATTCAGACAGACATCTTTACAGTGTGTTATATTCAGACAGACATCTTTACAGTGTGTTATATTCAGACAGACATCTTTACAGTGTGTTATATTCAGACAGACATCTTTACAGTGTGTTGTATTCAGACAGACATCTTTACAGTGTGTTATATTCAGACAGACATCTCTACAGTGTGTTATATTCAGACAGACATCTCTACAGTGTGTTATATTCAGACAGACATCTCTACAGTGTGTTATATTCATATTTACAGGGTGTTATATTCAGACAGACATCTCTACAGTGTGTTATATTCATCTTTACAGGGTGTTATATTCAGACAGACATCTCTACAGTGTGTTATATTCAGACAGACATCTTTACAGTGTGTTGTAGAATGTATGCACACATTACTGTAAGTCGCTTTGGATAAAAGCGTCTGCTAAATGGCATATATTATATTATTATTGTATTCAGACAGACATCTTTACAGTGTGTTGTATTCAGACAGACATCTTTACAGTGTGTTGTATTCAGACAGACATCTTTACAGTGTGTTATATTCAGACAGACATCTTTACAGTGTGTTGTATTCAGACAGACATCTTTACAGTGTGTTGTATTCAGACAGACATCTTTACAGTGTGTTATATTCAGACAGACATCTTTACAGGGTGTTGTATTCATCTTTACAGTGTGTTATATTCAGACAGACATCTCTACAGTGTGTTATATTCAGACTTACATCTTTGCGGGCTTTAGAGCGCACGATCTTGACACTCTGGGACCTCCTCAGACCTCTCTGGGTGACAGCCTCGTCCTCTGAGAAGAGTTGTTCCCCCTCCTCGTCTGTCCTGTCCTCCTGATCATAGGCATAGTACTCTGGGGAGACACGTCCCTATCAGTTAGACAGGGTACTCTGGGGAGACACGTCCCTATCCGTTAGGTACTCTGGGGAGACACGTCCCTATCAGTTAGGTACTCTGGGGAGACAAGTCCCTATCAGTTAGACACGTCCCTATCAGTTAGACAGGGTACTCTGGGGAGACACGTCCCTATCAGTTAGACAGGGTACTCTGGGGAGACACGTCCCTATCAGTTAGACAGGGTACTCTGGGGAGACACGTCCCTATCAGTTAGACAGGGTACTCTGGAGAGACATGTTCATATCAGTTAGACAGGGTACTCTGGGGAGACACGTCCCTATCAGTTAGACAGGGTACTCTGGGGAGACACGTCCCTATCAGTTAGACAGGGTACTCTGGGGAGACACATCCCTATCAGTTAGACAGGGTACTCTGGGGAGACACGTCCCTATCAGTTAGACAGGGTACAACTAAACCAGAAGAAGGTTATCTTGGTCTTCTGACCAGACTCCTAGGTCGTGTCCTCATGGTAGAAGTGCTGAGTCCGAGGGGGGCTGACTGACATTCTGACTGGTGTGTTGGAGAGAGGGAGAGAGAGAGACCGGCTGCCTGGGGACGGAGCCAATCACTGGGGACGGAGCCAATCACAGGGGACAGAGCCAATCACAGGGGACAGAGCCAATCACTGGGGATGAATTCCACATGACCCCTACTAACTGACTGGGGCTGTTATGTAATATCATCACTGGGCTATGACCCCTACTAACTGACTGTGGCTGTTCTGTAATACCATCACTGGGCTATGACCCCTACTAACTGACTGGGGCTGTTATGTAATACCATCACTGGGCTATGACCCCTACTAACTGACTGGGGCTGTTCTGTAATATCACTGGGCTATGACCCCTACTAGCTGACTGGGGATGTTCTGTAATATCACTGGGCTATGACCCCTACTAACTGACTGGGGATGTTATGTAATATCACTGGGCTATGACCCCTACTAACTGACTGGGGATGTTCTGTAATATCACTGGGCTATGACCCCTACTAACTGACTGGGGCTGTTCTGTTCTGTAATATCATCACTGGGCTATGACCCCTACTAACTGACTGGGGCTGTTCTGTAATACCATCACTGGGCTATGACCCCTACTAACTGACTGGGGATGTTCTGTAATACCATCATTGGGCTATGACCCCTACTAACTGACTGGGGCTGTTCTGTAATACCATCATTGGGCTATGACCCCTACTAACTGACTGGGGCTGTTCTGTAATACCATCACTGGGCTATGACCCCTACTAACTGACTGGGGCTGTTCTGTAATACCATCACTGGGCTATGACCCCTACTAACTGACTGGGGCTGTTCTGTTCTGTAATACCATCACTGGGCTATGACCCCTACTAGCTGACTGGGGCTGTTCTGTAATACCATCACTGGGCTATGACCCATACTAAAATAAATATATATATATATATCATTTAGCAGACGCTTTTATCCAAAGCGACTTACAGTCATGTGTGCATACATTCTACGTATGGGTGGTCCCGGGGATCGAACCCACTACCCTGGCGTTACAAGCGCCATGCTCTACCAACTGAGCTACAGAAGGACCACAACTGACTGGGGCTGTTCTGTAATACCATCACTGGGCTATGACCCCTACTAACTGACTGGGGATGTTCTGTAATACCATCACTGGGCTATGACCCCTACTAACTGACTGGGGCTGTTCTGTAATACCATCACTGGGCTATGACCCCTACTAACTGACTGGGGCTGTTCTGTAATACCATCACTGGGCTATGACCCCTACTAACTGACTGGGGCTGTTCTGTTCTGTAATACCATCACTGGGCTATGACCCCTACTAGCTGACTGGGGCTGTTCTGTAATACCATCACTGGGCTATGACCCTACTAACTGACTGGGGCTGTTCTGTAATACCATCACTGGGCTATGACCCCTACTAACTGACTGGGGCTGTTCTGTAATACCATCACTGGGCTATGACCCCTACTAACTGACTGGGGCTGTTCTGTAATACCATCACTGGGCTATGACCCCTACTAACTGACTGGGGCTGTTCTGTAATACCATCACTGGGCTATGACCCCTACTAACTGACTGGGGCTGTTCTGTAATACCATCACTGGGCTATGACCCCTACTAACTGACTGGGGCTGTTCTGTAATACCATCACTGGGCTACGACCCCTACTAACTGACTGGGGCTGTTCTGTAATACCATCACTGGGCTATGACCCCTACTAACTGACTGGGGCTGTTCTGTAATACCATCACTGGGCTACGACCCCTACTAACTGACTGGGGCTGTTACGTAATATCATTACTGGGCTACGACCCCTACTAACTGACTGGGGCTGTTCTGTAATACCATCACTGGGCTATGACCCCTACTAACTGACTGGGGCTGTTCTGTAATACCATCACTGGGCTATGACCCCTACTAACTGACTGGGGCTGTTCTGTAATACCATCACTAGGCTATGACCCCTACTAACTGACTGGGGCTGTTATGTAATATCATTACTGGGCTACGACCCCTACTAACTGACTGGGGCTGTTATGTGTTGTGAGTCACAACAGCTGACATTCTACCAGCCTCCACCAGGGGGCAGCAGTAACATAGTAACAGCCTCCAGTCCTCCTCTCCTTTGTTCCTGTAGTCACATCTGCTCTCCATTCTAGAAAGATCCTTGGGATCTGGAGCCACTATTAACTCTACAAGGCTGTTCATATTTGTTTGAGGATTTAAACTTTCAGCAACCTAAGAAATGTGTTTTTTTATGCTAGCCTTCACACAGTCCAAGGCAAACTGGTATCAGATGAAGCTATTGAGCCCTATTGGTTGACAGCTGTTTTAGGAGAAATATGTAATTCTCCACATCAGATATCATTTTCCTAGTAGGACAAAGGTGAGGAGCCCATTCAATTCATCCCACTAATGATTTATTTATCTGTCTTCTAGCATACCTCTGACTGGTCATGGCTGAGCTAGTCCAGAACAGCCCAGAACAGTCCAGCCCAGAGCAGTCCAGCCCAGAGCATACTTGCGTGATGACGAGTAATGTGACTATCCCTCCCTGAGAACAGAACCAACCCCTCCCTGTACTGATCCTCTGTCAACCTGAGGTGAACAGAACCAACCCCTCCCTGTACTGATCCTCTGTCAACCTGAGGTGAACAGAACCAACCCCTCCCTGTACTGATCCTCTGTCAACCTGAGGAGAACAGAACCAACCCCTCCCTGTACTGATCAACCTGAGTAGAACAGAACCAACCCCTCCCTGTACTGATCCTCTGTCAACCTGAGTAGAACAGAACCAAGCCCTCCCTGTACTGATCCTCTGTCAACCTGAGTAGAACAGAACCAACCCCTCCCTGTACTGATCAACCTGAGGAGAACAGAACCAACCCCTCCCTGTACTGATCCTCTGTCAACCTGAGGAGAACAGAACCAACCCCTCCCTGTACTGATCCTCTGTCAACCTGAGGAGAACAGAACCAACCCCTCCCTGTACTGATCCTCTGTCAACCTGAGGAGAACAGAACCAACCCCTCCCTGTACTGATCCTCTGTCAACCTGAGTAGAACAGAACCAACCCCTCCCTGTACTGATCCTCTGTCAACCTGAGGAGAACAGAACCAACCCCTCCCTGTACTGATCAACCTGAGTAGAACAGAACCAACCCCTCCCTGTACTGATCCTCTGTCAACCTGAGTAGAACAGAACCAACCCTCCCTGTACTGATCCTCTGTCAACCTGAGGAGAACAGAACCAACCCCTCCCTGTACTGATCAACCTGAGAAGAACAGAACCAACCCCTCCCTGTACTGATCCTCTGTCAACCTGAGTAGAACAGAACCAACCCCTCCCTGTACTGATCAACCTGAGTAGAACAGAACCAACCCCTCCCTGTACTGATCCTCTGTCAACCTGAGGAGAACAGAACCAACCCCTCCCTGTACTGATCAACCCGAGGAGAACAGAACCAACCCCTCCCTGTACTGATCCTCTGTCAATCTGAGGAGAACAGAACCAACCCCTCCCTGTACTGATCCTCTGTCAACCTGAGTAGAACAGAACCAACCCCTCCCTGTACTGATCAACCCGAGGAGAACAGAACCAATCCCTCCCTGTACTGATCAACCTGAGGAGAACAGAACCAACCCCTCCCTGTACTGATCAACCCGAGGAGAACAGAACCAATCCCTCCCTGTACTGATCAACCTGAGGAGAACAGAACCAACCCCTCCCTGTACTGATCAACCTGAGTAGAACAGAACCAACCCCTCCCTGTACTGATCCTCTGTCAACCTGAGGAGAACAGAACCAACCCCTCCCTGTACTGATCCTCTGTCAACCTGAGGAGAACAGAACCAACCCCTCCCTGTACTGATCCTCTGTCAACCTGAGGAGAACAGAACCAACCCCTCCCTGTACTGATCCTCTGTCAACCTGAGGAGAACAGAACCAACCCCTCCCTGTACTGATCCTCTGTCAACCTGAGTAGAACAGAACCAACCCCTCCCTGTACTGATCCTCTGTCAACCTGAGTAGAACAGAACCAACCCCTCCCTGTACTGATCCTCTCAACCTGAGGAGAACAGAACCAACCCCTCCCTGTACTGATCCTCTGTCAACCCGAGGAGAACAGAACCAACCCCTCCCTGTACTGATCCTCTGTCAACCTGAGGAGAACAGAACCAACCCCTCCCTGTACTGATGCTCTGTCAACCTGAGTAGAACAGAACCAACCCCTCCCTGTACTGATCCTCTGTCAACCTGAGTAGAACAGAACCAACCCCTCCCTGTACTGATCCTCTCTCAACCTGAGGAGAACAGAACCAACCCCTCCCTGTACTGATCAACCCGAGGAGAACAGAACCAATCCCTCCCTGTACTGATCCTCTGTCAACCTGAGGAGAACAGAACCAACCCCTCCCTGTACTGATCCTCTGTCAACCTGAGTAGAACAGAACCAACCCCTCCCTGTACTGATCAACCCGAGGAGAACAGAACCAACCCCTCCCTGTACTGATCCTCTGTCAACCTGAGGAGAACAGAACCAACCCCTCCCTGTACTGATCCTCTGTCAACCTGAGGAGAACAGAACCAACCCCTCCCTGTACTGATCAACCCGAGGAGAACAGAACCAACCCCTCCCTGTACTGATCAACCCGAGGAGAACAGAACCAACCCCTCCCTGTACTGATCAACCCGAGGAGAACAGAACCAACCCCTCCCTGTACTGATCCTCTGTCAACCTGAGGTGAACAGAACCAACCCCTCCCTGTACTGATCCTCTGTCAATCTGAGGAGAACAGAACCAACCCCTCCCTGTACTGATCCTCTGTCAACCTGAGGAGAACAGAACCAACCCCTCCCTGTACTGATCCTCTGTCAATCTGAGGAGAACAGAACCAACGCCTCCCTGTACTGATCCTCTGTCAACCTGAGGAGAACAGAACCAACCCCTCCCTGTACTGATCCTCTGTCAATCTGAGGAGAACAGAACCAACCCCTCCCTGTACTGATCAACCCGAGGAGAACAGAACAAACCCCTCCCTGTACTGATCCTCTGTCAACCTGAGGAGAACAGAACCAACCCCTCCCTGTACTGATCAACCTGAGTAGAACAGAACCAACCCCTCCCTGTACTGATCAACCCGAGGAGAACAGAACCAACACCTCCCTGTACTGATCCTCTGTCAACCTGAGGAGAACAGAACCAACCCCTCCCTGTACTGATCCTCTGTCAACCTGAGGAGAACAGAACCAACCCCTCCCTGTACTGATCCTCTGTCAACCTGAGTAGAACAGAACCAACCCCTCCCTGTACTGATCAACCTGAGGAGAACAGAACCAACCCCTCCCTGTACTGATCCTCTGTCAACCTGAGGAGAACAGAACCAACCCCTCCCTGTACTGATCCTCTGTCAACCTGAGGAGAACAGAACCAACCCCTCCCTGTACTGATCCTCTCAACCTGAGGAGACACTACATAGGGAATAGGGTGCAGAAAGGAACCACCACATCTGAGCTTGCAACTGGTCACACTACATAGGGAATAGGGTGCACTACATAGGGAATAGGGTGCAGAAAGGAACCACCACATCTGAGCTTGCAACTGGTCACACTACATAGGGAATAGGGTGCACTACATAGGGAATAGGGTGCACTACATAGGGAATAGGGTGCAGAACGGTTGTCTAGCAGTGATCAACAACCAATTCGAAAGAGCATGAAGCAGTTTGAAAATAATAGAAATGGGCAAATGTTGTACAATCCAGGTGTGCAAAGCTCTTAGAGACGAATAGCTGGAATCACTGCCAAAGCTCTGAGAGACTAACAGCTGGAATCACTGCCAAAGCTCTGAGAGACGAACAGCTGGAATCACTGCCAAAGCTCTTAGAGACTAACAGCTGGAATCACTGCCAAAGCTCTTAGAGACTAACAGCTGGAATCACTGCCAAAGCTCTGAGAGACGAACAGCTGGAATCACTGCCAAAGCTCTGAGAGACGAACAGCTGGAATCACTGCCAAAGCTCTGAGAGACTAACAGCTGGAATCACTGCCAAAGCTCTGAGAGACGATCACTGCCAAAGCTCTGAGAGACTAACAGCTGGAATCACTGCCAAAGCTCTGAGAGACGATCACTGCCAAAGCTCTGAGAGACTAACAGCTGGAATCACTGCCAAAGCTCTTAGAGACTAACAGCTGGAATTACTGGCTCATAGGCACCCTACATCCTATAGAGGACACTGCTTTAGACCAGGGCTCATAGGGAGGGTTAACCCATGTTACTCATAGGGAGGGTTAACCCACGTTACTCACAGGGAGGGTTAACCCGCGTTACTCACAGGGAGGGTTAACCCGCGTTACTCACAGGGAGGGTTAACCCGCGTTACTCACAGGGAGGGTTAACCCGCGTTACTCATAGGGAGGGTTAACCCGCGTTACTCATAGGGAGGGTTAACCCGCGTTACTCATAGGGAGGGTTAACCCGCGTTACTCATAGGGAGGGTTAACCCGCGTTACTCATAGGGAGGGTTAACCCGCGTTACTCATAGGGAGGGTTAACCCGCGTTACTCATAGGGAGGGTTAACCCGCGTTACTCATAGGGAGGGTTAACCCGCATTACTCATAGGGAGGGTTAACCCGCGTTACTCATAGGGAGGGTTAACCCGCGTTACTCATAGGGAGGGTTAACCCGCGTTACTCACAGGGAGGGTTGACCCGTGTTACTCATAGGGAACAGGGAGGGTTAACCCGCGTTACTCATAGGGAACAGGGAGGGTTAACCCGTGTTACTCATAGGGAACAGGGAGGGTTAACCCGTGTTACTCATAGGGAACAGGGAGGGTTAACCCGTGTTACTCATAGGGAACAGGGAGGGTTAACCCGCGTTACTAATAGGGAACAGGGAGGGTTAACCCGCGTTACTAATAGGGAACAGGGAGGGTTAACCCGCGTTACTAATAGGGAACAGGGAGGGTTAACCCGCGTTACTAATAGGGAACAGGGAGGGTTAACCCGCGTTACTAATAGGGAACAGGGAGGGTTAACCCACGTTACTAATAGGGAACAGGGAGGGTTAACCCGCGTTACTAATAGGGAACAGGGAGGGTTAACCCGTGCTACTCAACACAGACCCAGCTATAGAGGATGTTTGAGGAAGGTGGAGACCAGAGTCTTACTGTGGTATAATTGGCTTGCTCTTCAGATCAATGATTAACAGACCAGTGGAAGCTACTTGGTGATGGGTTCATGTAAGGACCTGTGCGTGTGTGTGTGTGTGTGTGTGTGTGTGTGTGTGTGTGTGTGTGTGTGTGTGTGTGTGTGTGTGTGTGTGTGTGTGTGTGTGTGTGTGTGTGTGTGTGTGTGTGTGTGTGTGTGTGTGAACATGTCCTACCTGTCCTGTCGGTCGAGTTTGCGGCGAGCGCCCTCCTGCTCACGGCAGGGTTGCCGGCATGGGCTGTATAGATCTGATTGGCTGCTGCGTCGTCGAGGGGTATCTGAGTCAGGTCGTGCATACTGAAGCTCCTCAGCTTCTCTGTGATCGCCCCCTGGCCCTACACACACACACACACACACACACACACACACACACACACACACACACACAGCGTCACCACAGGGATAACACTGTCCTCTAAACGCCTCCCCTCTCCTCATGACATCATGGCTCCAGTATCTTACTGTGCTCCGACAAAATACAGTAACATGCTGAGGGAGTGTTTGTGTTCTGACACAGTAACATGCTGAGGGAGTGTTTGTGTTGTTGTGTTCTGACACAGTAACATGCTGAGGGAGTGTTTGTGTTCTGACACAGTAACAGGCTGAGGGAGTGTTTGTGTTCTGACACAGTAACATGCTGAGGGAGTGTTTGTGTTCTGACACAGTAACATGCTGAGGGAGTGTTTGTGTTCTGACACAGTAACATGCTGAGGGAGTGTTTGTGTTGTTGTGTTCTGACACAGTAACATGCTGAGGGACTGTTTGTGTTGTTGTGTTCTGACACAGTAACATGCTGAGGGAGTGTTTGTGTTGTTGTGTTCTGACACAGTAACAGGCTGAGGGACTGTTTGTGTTGTTGTGTTCGGACACAGTAACATGCTGAGGGAGTGTTTGTGTTCGGACACAGTAACATGCTGAGGGAGTGTTTGTGTTCGGACACAGTAACATGCTGAGGGAGTGTTTGTGTTCTGACACAGTAACATGCTGAGGGAGTGTTTGTGTTCTGACACAGTAACATGCTGAGGGAGTGTTTGTGTTCTGACACAGTAACATGCTGAGGGAGTGTTTGTGTTCTGACACAGTAACATGCTGAGGGAGTGTTTGTGTTCTGACACAGTAACATGCTGAGGGAGTGTTTGTGTTCTGACACAGTAACATGCTGAGGGAGTGTTTGTGTTCTGACACAGTAACATGCTGAGGGACTGTTTGTGTTGTTGTGTTCTGACACAGTAACATGCTGAGGGAGTGTTTGTGTTGTTGTGTTCTGACACAGTAACAGGCTGAGGGACTGTTTGTGTTGTTGTGTTCTGACACAGTAACATGCTGAGGGAGTGTTTGTGTTCTGACACAGTAACATGCTGAGGGAGTGTTTGTGTTCTGACACAGTAACATGCTGAGGGAGTGTTTGTGTTCTGACACAGTAACATGCTGAGGGAGTGTTTGTGTTCTGACACAGTAACATGCTGAGGGAGTGTTTGTGTTCGGACACAGTAACATGCTGAGGGAGTGTTTGTGTTCGGACACAGTAACATGCTGAGGGAGTGTTTGTGTTCTGACACAGTAACATGCTGAGGGAGTGTTTGTGTTCGGACACAGTAACATGCTGAGGGAGTGTTTGTGTTCTGACACAGTAACATGCTGAGGGAGTGTTTGTGTTCTGACACAGTAACATGCTGAGGGAGTGTTTGTGTTCTGACACAGTAACATGCTGAGGGAGTGTTTGTGTTCTGACACAGTAACATGCTGAGGGAGTGTTTGTGTTCGGACACAGTAACATGCTGAGGGAGTGTTTGTGTTCTGACACAGTAACATGCTGAGGGAGTGTTTGTGTTCTGACACAGTAACATGCTGAGGGAGTGTTTGTGTTCTGACACAGTAACATGCTGAGGGAGTGTTTGTGTTCTGACACAGTAACATGCTGAGGGAGTGTTTGTGTTCTGACACAGTAACATGCTGAGGGAGTGTTTGTGTTCTGACACAGTAACATGCTGAGGGAGTGTTTGTGTTCTGACACAGTAACATGCTGAGGGAGTGTTTGTGTTTGTGTAAAACTACTACATAAGTTAAATTCCTAGAATCTATTCAGTGTTAATCATTGTGTTTTCAAACAGCTTATGACAACGCAGAACCTTTTCCATAACAGAACTGGGGAACAGACAGGATGTGTACTATCATGAAGAGAACATTAGTGGTTGTGTGTGCAGCACAGCTTGACAACATCACAGAAAATACCAAAAAGATAAAAGCCTAGCAAACGCCATAAAAAACGATGAATAGGTGAATCTATGAATGATCCGAGTAGGGCTGGGCGGTATACTGTGTTTAGCGATATACCGGTATTGATGCACGGACTGGTTTGGGTTTTTAACTTTACCTTCTATCCCAGGTATTTGAATGTTTGACTTGTTAAATGTGATGGCAGTGTGTAACGTCCATGTGTTCCTCGCTCTTCCGCTTCCGCACACACCAAGCCCCGCCCCATGTCACTCAAGGAGCGCATTGGATGTTCCTCAACCACGTGACCCGTGTGTTCAGTCTGCCTGGTCAATGCAGCACAAGTAACACTGTTGACGACAACAATGCTCCCTTTGCTTCTTAATATATAAATCTACTAGCGTTCTATAATTACACTATTAGCTTGTTTTTCTTTTCTTAGTAAGTTGTTCCTAAATCTTGTTAGCCGCTAATTGTTAGCCGCTAATGCTAATCGCTAGCTAGCTAATAAATGTACTGCGTAAGAGCAAACGTAACTTAGCGAGCGAATACAGCCTGATAATACCAGTGATTGTGTAGGCCTAAATCAGCATGTTGTTTGTGCAACAGTGTCTTATAAATTAAAGAGGTAAACGCAAAGCAAGAATATGTTAGCTACATGAAGTAGTTATGACAACACGTTCAATCTAGCCAAAGATTATAGGATCCCCCAGGAAACACTTATCAACACATTAGTTCCTACCCTGCCACAACAACTCCCTGGGGGCAATTTCATTCGTTGTCTCAGTCAAACACTGTATTAAAAGTTCCCAATTATATTTTTACTATATAATTATATTATACATTCTATTCCCATGATTCCCAAGTGTTTCACTCTAAATCTCAAGTCAAATTGCAACATTTGGTTAAAAATAAGGCCCAGATGACTTGCCCATATAATGCAGGCCTAGGGGACAGTGTGGAAATTCTCAATATGGAGAAATTGAATTTACAAAAAAATTGCTATAATCGTGATATGTATCATTATTGGGATATGTGAAATTTTGGCCATAATCGCCCAGCCCTAGATCTGAGGTATTTCTTCATGCTACAGTAAAATATATCTCTATCATTATTACCTCAGAGAGCTGCCACTAGTAGTGCTGTGCCCCTAGAGACAGACTGCATGTCAGACAAGATTGGTAGAAAGACAGATCAACACCAACGTTAGAACACAGTCAGGAGGACAGGAAAACAGGACAAAAAGAATAGACTAGGAGGAGGGGAAAAGTAGAGCCATAGAAGACCTGATCAATTGGCTGGTTTGATAGAGTCAGAGTAGAGTCATAAAATATATGTATTTACAAGCTCCAGAAAGAGACAGTGAGAGAGGCTGCTGGATGCAGAGTCAAGGTTATATGCGGTTTCTGACTTTGTGTTGAGAGATAGGACATAGAAAGAAGGCAGCCTATTGTTTTATCCAGGCCTGGACCGAGGTTCTGTCCCAGCTAGCATGCTCTGGTTGTTTATCCAGGCCTGGACCGAGGCTCTGTCCCAGCTAGCATGCTCCGGTTGTTTATCCAGGCCTGGACCGAGGCTCTGTCCCAGCTAGCATGCTCCGGTTGTTTATCCAGGCCTGGACCGAGGCTCTGTCCCAGTTAGCATGCTCAGGTTGTTTATCCAGGCCTGGACCAAGGCTCTGTCCCAGCTAGCATGCTCCGGTTGTTTATCCAGGCCTGGACCGAGGCTCTGTCCCAGCTAGCATGCTCCGGTTGTTTATCCAGGCCTGGACCGAGGCTCTGTCCCAGTTAGCATGCTCAGGTTGTTTATCCAGGCCTGGACCGAGGCTCTGTCCCAGCTAGCATGCTCCGGTTGTTTATCCAGGCCTGGACCGAGGCTCTGTCCCAGCTAGCATGCCCAGGTTGTTTATCCAGGCTTGGACCGAGGCTCTGTCCCAGCTAGCATGCTCAGGTTGTTTATCCAGGCTTGGACCGAGGTTCTGTCCCAAATCTGTTTCCCCACCCCAGGTTTCAGATTTCTGCCTATTTTCTTCTCGCAAAAATCACACTAATAGAAGAAAACCTTTTGGATGTTCTTAGTCCATAATGTGGAGACCACTTTGGAGGTCTGGGAAAAATCTAAGAAATATGCAAATTTATTTGGTGTTGATACCCTTTAATTCAAGTGCAAGAAACTTGTATAGTTAGCGGTGTTCCTGTAGCAAATAATCATCTCATTCTGGCAGGTAGGCAGAGGCTACTTTGTAGTTAACATTTAATAGAAACATTTGGGTTTTTTTGGAAAGCCTTTCCATCTACCAGAAGACGGTTATCATAAATTGCGTCAACGCTAACAGGTAGACACACACACTGGGACATTCCTGTGTCCTTCCAGAAAGTTGTAGGAAAATACCAAATCACTGATACATTTTGTTCATATGTTTTGATTAACTGGGTTCAAACTAATATATGTTTTCTACTAAATTCAATACATTTAGTTGATTTCCTACTAAGGTCAACACATTTTAGATTATTGTTGAATTCCGTTTTAAAATGTCTATTTCGTGATTCCGTCCTCATGGCAGACTTTATAGGGCTCAACACTAGCATGTTCCTATTGTTAGTCACAACCAGTCAGCCACCGGACACAATACCAGCACATCAATCAGATCAGTCAGGCTTCAACAGACAATACCGATGCCTCCATGGAACTCTCTGTCTCTGAAGCAACAACAGTTCTATTAAGAGTAGAGAAGGAGAACAGACAGACCGAAGCCTCCATGGAACTCTCTGAAACAACAACAGTCCTATTAAGAGTAGAGAAGGAGAACAGACAGACCGAAGCCTCCATGGAACTCTCTGTCTCTGAAACAACAACAGTTCTATTAAGAGTAGAGAAGGAGAACAGACAGACCGATGCCTCCATGGAACTCTCTGTCTCTGAAGCAACAACAGTCCTATTAAGAGTAGAGAAGGAGAACAAACAGACCGATGCCTCCATGGAACTCTCTGTCTCTGAAGCAACAACAGTCCTATTAAGAGTAGAGAAGGAGAACAGACAGACCGATGCCTCCATGGAACTCTCTGTCTCTGAAGCAACAACAGTCCTATTAAGAGTAGAGAAGGAGAACAAACAGACCGATGCCTCCATGGAACTCTCTGTCTCTGAAACAACAACAGTCCTATTAAGAGTAGAGAAGGAGAACAGACAGACCGATGCCTCCATGGAACTCTCGGTCTCTGAAGCAACAACAGTCCTATTAAGAGTAGAGAAGGAGAACAGACAGACCGATGCCTCCATGGAACTCTCTGTCTCTGAAGCAACAACAGTCCTATTAAGAGTAGAGAAGGAGAACAGACAGACCGATGCCTCCATGGAACTCTCTGTCTCTGAAACAACAACAGTTCTATTAAGAGTAGAGAAGGAGAACAGACACGAGTCCCTCTGTGTTGAATCCTGATGACACAGCCCAGGGACTGGCACCTGCTGCTCTGCGCATGGCTGTTAGCCCAGGGACAGACACGTGCTGCTCTGCGCATGGCTGTTAGCCCAGGGACTGGCCCGTGCTGCTCTGCGCATGGCTGTTAGCCCAGGGACTGGCCCGTGCTGCTCTGCGCATGGCTGTTAGCCCAGGGACTGGCCCGTGCTGCTCTGCGCATGGCTGTTAGCCCAGGGACTGGCCCGTGCTGCTCTGCGCATGGCTGTTAGCCCAGGGACTGGCCCGTGCTGCTCTGCGCATGGCTGTTAGCCCAGGGACTGGCCCGTGCTGCTCTGCGCATGGCTGTTAGCCCAGGGACTGGCCCGTGCTGCTCTGCGCATGGCTGTTAGCCCAGGGACTGGCCCGTGCTGCTCTGCGCATGGCTGTTAGCCCAGGGACTGGCCCGTGCTGCTCTGCGCATGGCTGTTAGCCCAGGGACTGGCCCGTGCTGCTCTGCGCATGGCTGTTAGCCCAGGGACTGGCCCGTGCTGCTCTGCGCATGGCTGTTAGCCCAGGGACTGGCCCGTGCTGCTCTGCGCATGGCTGTTAGCCCAGGGACTGGCCCGTGCTGCTCTGCGCATGGCTGTTAGCCCAGGGACTGGCCCGTGCTGCTCTGCGCATGGCTGTTAGCCCAGGGACTGGCCCGTGCTGCTCTGCGCATGGCTGTTAGCCCAGGGACTGGCCCGTGCTGCTCTGCGCATGGCTGTTAGCCCAGGGACTGGCCCGTGCTGCTCTGCGCATGGCTGTTAGCCCAGGGACTGGCCCGTGCTGCTCTGCGCATGGCTGTTAGCCCAGGGACTGGCCCGTGCTGCTCTGCGCATGGCTGTTAGCCCAGGGACTGGCCCGTGCTGCCCTGCGCATGGCTGTTAGCCCAGGGACTGGCCCGTGCTGCCCTGCGCATGGCTGTTAGCCCAGGGACTGGCCCGTGCTGCCCTGCGCATGGCTGTTAGCCCAGGGACTGGCCCGTGCTGCCCTGAGCATGGCTGTTAGCCCAGGGACTGGCCCGTGCTGCCCTGAGCATGGCTGTTAGCCCAGGGACTGGCACGTGCTGCCCTGTGCATGGCTGTTAGCCCAGGGACTGGCACGTGCTGCCCTGTGCATGGCTGTTAGCCCAGGGACTGGCACGTGCTGCCCTGTGCATGGCTGTTAGCCCAGGGACTGGCACGTGCTGCCCTGTGCATGGCTGTTAGCCCAGGGACTGGCACGTGCTGCCCTGTGCATGGCTGTTAGCCCAGGGACTGGCACGTGCTGCCCTGTGCATGGCTGTTAGCCCAGGGACTGGCACATGCTGCCCTGTGCATGGCTGTTAGCCCAGGGACTGGCCCGTGCTGCTCAATAGAGAATCTCACACACACGTTTCTTTAACAGACACGTTTCCACGTCAGTCCTTCAACAGACACGTTTCCACGTCAGCCCTTTAACAGACTCTTTATCCAGAGCGACTTATTTAGGGCATTCATCTTAAGATAGCTAGGTGGGACAACCACATATCACAGTAAGTACATTTTCCCTCAAAGTATCATATTAGCAAAGTCAGAGCCAGTAACAAGGGGTGGTGGTGGTGGGGGGGAGACGAGTCGTGCAGTACTTGCCTTGACAGCTGCGGAGACAGCTGCAGTAGCAGCTATACTTAGGCCCTGCTTGCCGAAGGTCACCATGGTCTCGTAGCTACGCTCCTTGGCCTGGACAATGTACTCATCTATCTCCTGGTGACAACAACCGTTACAGAGACAAACAGAGAGTCAGTTCACAGAATAACAACTATAGTATGCAACAACATGTCAAAAACCCATGACAACACAAAAGCTAAATATCTTGTCATCAACTGACAGCAGATCATTTTACGTGTCAGCCAGCTTTCTTAGTAGAAGGAATAAAAACAGACATAGGATTGAAACGTAGTCTTCTGTTGCTTGACTAGGCTTCATATTCAATACACAGTTTAAAGTGCTCAGTCAGTCTTACCCTCTCTCTTGAGGACAGTAGAGGATGGAGACACTTCCGGTAGATGAGACTAGCTCCTCTGGTGTAGGGAGACAGCAACCAGATAACAAATGCTATCTTAATCTCATAGTACAAGGGGAACCTAGAGAGAGACACCACATTACAGTATTAACCTAGAGAGACCAGATATCTCATAGTACAGGGGGAACCCAGAGAGAGACACCACATTACAGTATTAACCTAGAGAGAGACCAGATATCTCATAGTACAGGGGGAACCTAGAGAGAGACCAGATATCTCATAGTACAGGGGGAACCTAGAGAGAGACCAGATATCTCATAGTACAGGGGGAACCTAGAGAGACCAGATATCTCATAGTACAGGGGGAACCTAGAGAGACCAGATATCTCATAGTAGAGGGGGAACCTAGAGAGACCAGATATCTCATAGTACAGGGGGAACCTAGAGAGACACCACATTACAGTATTAACCTAGAGAGAGACACCACATTACAGTATTAACCTAGAGAGACCAGATATCTCATAGTACAGGGGGAACCTAGAGAGAGACCAGATATCTCATAGTACAGGGGGAACCTAGAGAGACCAGATATCTCATAGTAGAGGGGGAACCTAGAGAGACCAGATATCTCATAGTACAGGGGGAACCTAGAGAGAGACACCACATTACAGTATTAACCTAGAGAGAGACACCACATTACAGTATTAACCTAGAGAGAGACACCACATTACAGTATTAACCTAGAGAGAGACCAGATATCTCATAGTACAGGGGGAACCTAGAGAGAGACCAGATATCTCATAGTAGAGGGAGAACCTAGAGAGAGACCAGATATCTCATAGTAGAGGGGGAACCTAGAGAGACCAGATATCTCATAGTACAGGGGGCACCTAGAGAGAGACACCACATTACAGTATTAACCTAGAGAGAGACACCACATTACAGTATTAACCTAGAGAGAGACCAGATATCTCATAGTACAGGGGGAACCTAGAGAGAGACACCACATTACAGTATTAACCTAGAGAGACCAGATATCTCATAGTACAGGGGGAACCTAGAGAGAGACACAACATTACAGTATTAACCTAGAGAGAGACACCACATTACAGTATTAACCTAGAGAGACCAGATATCTCATAGTACAGAGGGAACCTAGAGAGACCAGATATCTCATAGTACAGGGGGAACCTAGAGAGAGAGACCAGATATCTCGTAGTACAGGGGGAACCTAGAGAGAGACCAGATATCTCATAGTACAGGGGGAACCTAGAGAGAAACCAGATATCTCACAGTACGGCATAGTGTGTTGTCTTTGATAGTGTGTTGATCAAAGACAACACGGAAAACTAAATGGGATTGGCTTGTTTGGCACATTAACGGGGAATCAGCCAAATGAAGAATTAGCATAAAGTAGATGCCTCTGTCTGTATTCAGGCTACAGCGAGGTCTGTATTCAGGCTACAGTGAGGTCTGTATTCAGGCTACAGTGAGGTCTGTATTCAGTCTACCCAGGCTACAGTGAGGTCCGTATTCAGGCTACAGCGAGGTCTGTATTCAGGCTACAGTGAGGTCTGTATTCAGGCTACAGTGAGGTCTGTATTCAGTCTACCCAGGCTACAGTGAGGTCCGTATTCAGGCTACAGCGAGGTCTGTATTCAGGCTACAGTGAGGTCTGTATTCAGGCTACAGTGAGGTCTGTATTCAGTCTACCCAGGCTACAGTGAGGTCTGTATTCAGGCTACAGTGAGGTCTGTATTCAGTCTACCCAGGCTACAGTGAGGTCTGTATTCAGGCTACAGCGAGGTCTGTATTCAGGCTACAGTGAGGTCTGTATTCAGGCTACAGTGAGGTCTGTATTCAGGCTACAGTGAGGTCTGTATTCAGTCTACCCAGGCTACAGTGAGATCTGTATTCAGGCTACAGTGAGGTCTGTATTCAGGCTACAGTGAGGTCTGTATTCAGTCTACCCAGGCTACAGTGAGGTCTGTATTCAGGCTACAGTGAGGTCTGTATTCAGTCTACCCAGGCTACAGTGAGGTCTGTATTCAGTCTCCCCAGGCTACAGTGAGGTCTGTATTCAGTCTCCCAGGCTACAGTGAAGTCTGTATTCAGTCCCCCCTTGGCTACAGTGAGGTCTGTATTCAGGCTACAGTGAGGTCTGTATTCAGTCCCCCCTTGGCTACAGTGAGGTCTGTATTCAGGCTACAGTGAGGTCTGTATTCAGGCTACAGTGAGGTCTGTATTCAGTCTCCCCAGGCTACAGTGAGGTCTGTATTCAGTCTCTCCAGGCTACAGTGAGGTCTGTATTCAGTCTCACCAGGCTACAGTGAGGTCTGTATTCAGTCTCACCAGGCTACAGTGAGGTCTGTAGTCAGTCTCTCCAGGCTACAGTGGGGTCTGTAGTCAGTCTTACCAGGCTACAGTGGGGTCTGTATTCAGGTTACAGTGAGGTCTGTATTCAGGCTACAGTGAGGTCTGTATTCAGGCTACAGTGAGGTCTGTATTCAGGCTACATTGAGGTCTGTATTCAGTCTACCCAGGCTACAGTGAGGTCTGTATTCAGTCTCCCCAGGCTACAGTGAGGTCTGTATTCAGCCTACAGCGAGGTCTGTATTCAGTCTCCCCAGGCTACAGTGAGGTCTGTATTCAGTCTCCCCAGGCTACAGTGAGGTCTGTATTCAGTCTCCCCAGGCTACAGTGAGGTCTGTATTCAGTCTCCCCAGGCTACAGTGAGGTCTGTATTCAGTCTCCCCAGGCTACAGTGAGGTCTGTATTCAGTCCCCCCTTGGCTACAGTGAGGTCTGTATTCAGGCTACAGTGAGGTCTGTATTCAGGCTACAGTGAGGTCTCTATTCAGGCTACAGTGAGGTCTGTATTCAGGCTACAGTGAGGTCTGTATTCAGGCTACAGTGAGGTCTGTATTCAGGCTACAGTGAGGTTTGTATTCAGGCTACAGTGAGGTCTGTATTCAGGCTACAGTGAGGTCTGTATTCAGTCTCCCCAGGCTACAGTGAGGTCTGTATTCAGTCTCTCCAGGCTACAGTGAGGTCTGTATTCAGTCTCTCCAGGCTACAGTGAGGTCTGTATTCAGTCTCTCCAGGCTACAGTGAGGTCTGTATTCAGTCTCACCAGGCTACAGTGGGGTCTGTAGTCAGTCTCTCCAGGCTACAGTGAGGTCTGTATTCAGGCTACAGTGAGGTCTGTAGTCAGGCTACAGTGAGGTCTGTAGTCAGGCTACAGTGAGTTCTGTAGTCAGGCTACAGTGAGGTCTGTAGTCAGGCTACAGTGAGGTCTGTATTCAGTCTCCCCAGGCTACAGTAAGGTCTGTAGTCAGTCTCCCCAGGCTACAGTGAGGTCTGTATTCAGTCTCCCCAGGCTACAGTGAGGTCTGTATTCAGTCTCACCAGGCTACAGTGAGGTCTGTAGTCAGTCTCACCAGGCTACAGTGAGGTCTGTAGTCAGTCTCTCCAGGCTACAGTGAGGTCTGTATTCAGTCTCTCCAGGCTACAGTGAGGTCTGTAGTCAGTCTTACCAGGCTACAGTGAGGTCTGTAGTCAGTCTTACCAGGCTACAGTGAGGTCTGTGATGGTCTCCACTACGGTGTAGAGAGCAAACACAATCCAGTACATCATCCAACGGACCTGTTGGAACAGAGAAAGAGAGATAATCAACACTTCCTATTACAGTATGCTAGACATACATCTTTGTTCTTCCAACAGGTGTATTTCTTAAATTAAAAATCACTTGGAGCTGATTGGCTGGTGTTTTACAGTGCTATGTCCAAAAAGAAGCACCAGGGAACTCTGCAATAAGGTGGGAGCAGCACAGTACAGGACTACAGACCAACAGGCCTACAGGACTATAGGCGAACAGGCTCCAGGCTAACAGGCTAACAGGCTAACAGGCTAACAGGCTAACAGGCTCCAGGCTAACAGACACACAGGCCGGCCTACAGACCAACAGGCCGGCCTACAGGACAACAGGCCGGCCTACAGGACAACAGGCCGGCCTACAGGACAACAGGCCGGCCTACAGGACAACAGGCCGGCCTACAGGACAACAGGCCGGCCTACAGGACAACAGGCCGGCCTACAGGACAACAGGCCGGCCTACAGGACAACAGGCCGGCCTACAGGACAACAGGCCGGCCTACAGGACAACAGGCCGGCCTACAGGACAACAGGCCTGCCTACAGGACAACAGGCCGGCCTACAGGACAACAGGCCTACAGGACAACAGGCCTACAGGACAACAGGCCTACAGGACAACAGGCCTACAGGACAACAGGCCTACAGGACAACAGGCCTACAGGACAACAGGCCTACAGGACAACAGGCCTACAGGACAACAGGCCTACAGGACAACAGGCCTACAGGACAACAGGCCTACAGGCTAACAGGCTAACAGGCTAACAGGCTACCATCCAAAGCAAGCATTCCTCCTTTTTAGACAGACTCAGAGAGGAGATACCTAGCCAACAAGCCATGGGCTTGTCAACTTGTTCTAGCTAGATTATTCCTCATGTCTAACTAAAGCCTTGTTGAAACAGCAGGCCTTAAGGCTAAAACCAGTTAGGTAGACAGTATCTCTCGCTCTCAAATACAGCTGTTGAAAATGTTATTTTTATTATAAGCATCATTGTTGCTTGTGCTGCATTGACCATGCAGACTGAACGCGTGCGTCTCCTGGTCAAGAGACAACAGATGCACTCCTTGAGTGACAGGGGGCGGGGCTAGGAGCAGGGGGCGGGGCTAGGAGAGAGAGGACTCAAGTAGTGTAGTAAACTATAAAGATGGACGTTACACAAGGTGTATCACATTTAACAAACCAAACATTCAAATACCGGTATAGAAGGTAACGTAACAACTCAGTGGTCTGTGCATCAATACCTGTCTATAGTCATATACCGCCCAGCCCTATCTGCATGGAATGAAGGAAAACATGTTTAACAAGAGAAGGAGGAGAGGAGAGACTGAGGAGAGGAGAGACGGGGGAGAGGAGAGGAGGGAGAGACGGAGGAGAGGAGAAAGGGCTGAGGAGAGGAGGGAGAGACGGGGGAGAGGAGAAAGGACTGAGGAGAGGAGGGAGAGACGGAGGGAGAGACGGAGGGAGAGACGGAGGGAGAGACGGAGGGAGAGACGGAGGGAGAGACGGAGGGAGAGACGGAGGGAGAGACGGAGGGAGAGACGGAGGGAGAGGAGGGAGAGACGGAGGGAGAGGAGGGAGAGACGGGGGAGAGGAGGGAGAGACGGGGGAGAGGAGGGAGAGACGGGGGAGAGACGGGGGAGAGGAGAAAGGGCTGAGGAGAGAAGATGAGGGAGAGACGGGGGAGAGGAGAAAGGGCTGAGGAGAGAAGATGAGGGAGAGGAGAAAGGGCTGAGGAGAGGAGAAAGGGCTGAGAGACGGAGGGAGAGCTGAGAGACGGAGGGAGAGACTGAGGAAGAGACTGAGGAAGAGACTGAGGAAGAGACTGAGGAAGAGACTGAGGAAGAGACTGAGGAAGAGACGGAGGAGAGGAGGGAGAGACGGAGGAGAGGAGGGAGAGACTGAGGAGAGGAGGGAGAGACTGAGGAGAGGAGGGAGAGACTGAGGAGAGGAGGGAGAGACTGAGGAGAGGAGGGAGAGACTGAGGAGAGGAGGGAGAGACTGAGGAGAGGAGGGAGAGACTGAGGAGAGGAGGGAGAGACTGAGGAGAGGAGGGAGAGACTGAGGAGAGGAGGGAGAGACTGAGGAGAGGAGGGAGAGACTGAGGAGAGGAGGAGAGACTGAGGAGAGGAGGGAGAGACTGAGGAGAGGAGGGAGAGACGGAGGAGAGGAGGGAGAGACGGAGGAGAGGAGAGAGAGGAGAGAGAGACGGAGGAGAGGAGAGAGAGACGGAGGAGAGGAGAGAGAGACGGAGGAGAGGAGAGAGAGACGGAGGAGAGGAGAGAGAGACGGAGGAGAGGAGAGAGAGACGGAGGAGAGGAGAGAGAGACAGAGGAGAGGAGGGAGAGACAGAGGAGAGGAGGGAGAGACAGAGGAGAGGAGGGAGAGACAGAGGAGAGGAGGGAGAGACGGAGGAGAGGAGGGAGAGACGGAGGAGAGGAGGGAGAGACGGAGGAGAGGAGGGAGAGACGGAGGAGAGGAGGGAGAGACGGAGGAGAGGAGGGAGAGACGGAGGAGAGGAGGGAGAGACGGAGGAGAGGAGGGAGAGACGGAGGGAGGAGGGAGAGACGGAGGAGAGGAGGGAGAGACGGAGGAGAGGAGGGAGAGACGGAGGAGAGGAGGGAGAGACGGAGGAGAGGAGGGAGAGACGGAGGAGAGGAGGGAGAGACGGAGGAGAGGAGGGAGAGACGGAGGAGAGGAGGGAGAGACGGAGGAGAGGAGGGAGAGACGGAGGAGAGGAGGGAGAGACAGAGGAGAGGAGGGAGAGACAGAGGAGAGGAGGGAGAGACGGAGGAGAGGAGGGAGAGACGGAGGAGAGGAGGGAGAGACGGAGGAGAGGAGGGAGAGACGGAGGAGAGGAGGGAGAGGAGAAAGGGCTGAGGAGAGGAGGGAGACCGAGGAGAGGAGGGGGAGACAGAGGAGAGGAGGGGGAGACAGAGGAGAGGAGGGGAGACAGAGGAGAGGAGGGGGAGACAGAGGAGAGGAGGGAGAGACAGAGGAGAGGAGGGGGAGACCGAGGAGAGGAGAAAGGGCTGAGGAGAGGAGACCGATAATATCCTCATAAAGAACCTCCCCTAAACCTGTTGGCCACACACTCAATATAGCATTCCTGTAAAGCCCCTGCTTGGAGCCCATCCTTCAGTGCCCTGCTGCACGTCTCCACAGATCAGCATGTCAATGTGTTTGTTCCAGTCATAGGCAGTTAACTCCCATTCACATGCCTGGACCTGTCCTCAATACCTTCAGACCAGACATGGGCTGCTTTTCAAACTCATAAAAGACACCCCCACACACACACACACACACACACACGTATGATGAAATCAATGATGTTGAAATAAGGGTTTTTGTACTTACATATTCCTTGACATTTTTGGTTTTCACTGCTTTGTAGGAATAGTATGCAGGATACAGGGTCCCGAAGACGAGCCTGTGTAGAGACCAGAGAAATATGAAACTATCAGCGTCAAATCATTTACCACCAAGAGAGAACATATAGAAGGACACATTCAGTTAAACTAAAGCAACAACAAGCCAGACACACCGAAAGCATCATAATCACAGGCTGCTAAGAGCTGTGGTCCTGTGTAGCTCAGTTGGTAGAGCATGGCGTTTGTAACGCCAGGGTAGTGGGTTCGATCCCCGGGACCACCCATACGTAGAATGTATGCACACGACTGTAAGTCGCTTTGGATAAAAGCGTCTGCTAAATGGCATATATTATTATTATTATTATATTATAGCTGCTGTACTGAACCAGACTCCGGAGTTTCCTGTAGTCCTCTATGTAGCCTGGTGTTAGGATGTACTACCACTCCCTACACATCGGGGGAGCTGTGACTGTTTCACAACAGCCTCTTGGGTTTCCTGTAGTCCTCTATGTAGCCTGGTGTTAGGATGCACTACCACTCCCTACACGTGGGGGGAGCTGTGACTGTTTCACAACAGAGATTTGATCCAACATGGGCTCTTAATTTACAACCTGGGGTCCAAGCTTGTCTGGGAGGGGAGGGGGGTTGGGTTCAGTGGGGTTCTCAGGGAGAGAACACAACCCAGCACGCCCCAGTGGATGACCCACGCCAGATGTAAAGCCTACACATGGTTGTATGCCGGATGGCATCCTATTCACTACCCATGAGCTCTCGTCAAAAAGTAGTCCAATACCCCATGAGCCCTCGTCAAAAAGCAGTCCACTAACCCCATGAGCCCTCGTCAAAAAGCAGTCCACTAACCCCATGAGCCCTCGTCAAAAGTAGTCCACAAACCCCATGAGCCCTCGTCAAAAGTAGTCCACAAACCCCATGAGCCCTCGTCAAAAAGCAGTCCACAAACCCCATGAGCCCTCGTCAAAAGCAGTCCACAAACCCCATGAGCCCTCGTCAAAAAGTAGTCCACTAACCCCATGAGCCCTCGTCAAAAAGTAGTCCACTAACCCCATGAGCCCTCGTCAAAAGTAGTCCACAAACCCCATGAGCCCTCGTCAAAAAGTAGTCCACTAACCCCATGAGCCCTCGTCAAAAAGTAGTCCACTAACCCCATGAGCCCTCGTCAAAAGTAGTCCACAAACCCCATGAGCCCTCGTCAAAAGTAGTCCACAAACCCCATGAGCCCTCGTCAAAAAGTAGTCCACTAACCCCATGAGCCCTCGTCAAAAGTAGTCCACTGGCCCATGAGCCCTCGTCAAAAAGTAGTCCACTAACCCCATGAGCCCTCGTCAAAAAGTAGTCCACTAACCCCATGAGCCCTCGTCAAAAGTAGTCCACAAACCCGATGAGCCCTCGTCAAAAAGCAGTCCACTAACCCCATGAGCCCTCGTCAAAAAGCAGTCCACTAACCCCATGAGCCCTCGTCAAAAAGCAGTCCACAAACCCCATGAGCCCTCGTCAAAAAGTAGTCCACTGGCCCATGAGCCCTCGTCAAAAAGTAGTCCACTAACCCCATGAGCCCTCGTCAAAAAGTAGTCCACTAACCCCATGAGCCCTCGTCAAAAAGTAGTCCACTGGCCCATGAGCCCTCGTCAAAAAGTAGTCCACTAACCCCATGAGCCCTCGTCAAAAAGTAGTCCACTAACCCCATGAGCCCTCGTCAAAAAGTAGTCCACTGGCCCATGAGCCCTCGTCAAAAAGTAGTCCACTGGCCCATGAGCCCTCGTCAAAAAGTAGTCCACTATATAGGGAATGCTGCCATATGGGATGTACTCTGTGTGTTATATATAGGCCCTATAGGATTCTCTCTGATCTGAGACCGGGCTGCAGTGAGGAGTCACGATGCATGCATGCATGTATGTACGCATGTACGCATGTATGCATGTACGTATGTACGCATGTACGTATGTACGTACAATGCAGGTGAAAAATATTCAGACCCCTTGACTTTTTCCACATTTTGCTACGTTACAGCCGCATTAAAAGAAAATATATGTCCCCCCCTCACTTCAATCTACTCATTCCAGGGTTCTCTTTATTCAAGGTCCCTTTATAAAAATGTAGCAAATTGATTCCCTGAAGAATTCACAGTGTTCTGGGGGCAAAGGTGGATCCAACCCAGTACTAGATGGGTGTACCTAATAAACTGGCCAGCGAGCGTATAAGAGTGAAATTCTCTTCCTGTTCGTTTTATGTTTCATGGCCTCTGTCCAGGGATCCACCTCACTCGCCTCCATGACAGTTTATTGTGCTGTTGCCATAGAAACAGCAGAGGACTATACAGGGTCTCCAAGAATAGCCGTGGGTTGGCTGTAGTCAGACAGTCCTTTCTCGAAGCCTCCAACAGGGAAGGAAGGAAGGGTGTAATTTGGAAAAGTCCTTCCATGTAACAGCTACTTGTTGAATTAAAACGGTGGTCTGCTTAGTTAAATAGGTGCCATTTTTCCTTCAATTTGGCTGCTGTTCTTAAAAATCAGCTGAACCTAGCGCCACCCACAACACAGATAGCAGGCAGTAGACACACCACAGAAGTAGATTTACACTGGGAAGAAAACGCCAACGTCCCTTCCTACTGGACAGCAACGACTTAGTCCACCATTTAAAGTAAAGATAATGATAAAGCATATGCATATTATCACACCTCATCTAGTTCTTCCGTTTGAACAGGAGCTGCCCTGCAGGATACCAGGTAATAACGCGGCTACAGACAGGAAGTACCAGGTAATAACACTGCTACATACAGGAAGTACCAGGTAATAACACGGCTACACACAGGAAGTACCAGGAGACAGGAAGTACCAGGTAACACTGCTACATACAGAAGTACCAGGTAATAAATATACAGGAAGTACCAGGTAATAACACGGCTACATACAGTAATAACACGGCTACATACAGGAAGTACCAGGTAATAACACGGCTACACACAGGAAGTACCAGGTAATAACACGGCTACACACAGGAAGTACCAGGTAATAACGCGGCTACACACAGGAAGTACCAGGTAATAACGCGGCTACACACAGGAAGTACCAGGTAATAACATACACACAGGAAGTACCAGGTAATAAATACACACAGGAAGTACCAGGTAATACATACAGGAAGTACCAGGTAATAACGTGGCTACACACAGGAAGTACCAGGTAATAACATGGCTATATACAGGAAGTACCAGGTAATAACATGGCTATATACAGGAAGTACCAGGTAATAACATGGCTATATACAGGGAGTACCAGGTAATAACATGGTTACATACAGAGAGTGTCAAGTAATTGAGGTAGATATGTACATATAACTAGGAATATAGTGACTGATCAGAGTAGCAGCGTATGTGATGAGTCATACAAGTCAGTGAAAATGCAGATAGTTGAATAGTTCAAATAGCTTCCTGCACCAACTAGTCTAATGGGAAGGTAAAACCTTGTCAGTTGTACAACAAGGCATTCAACCGAAATGAGGCTTCTGCATTTCACCCCTCTGACTCACAGAGTTAAGGCCTTAAAAACCCACGTTGTCGGCGCCCGGGGAGCTGTTGTTGTGAGTTAACTGCCAGCTCGGGGATTTGAACCAGCGATCTTTCGGTTACCGTGCCAACACTTAACCGCTAGGCTACCTGCCACCCTCGGGGGTAGAAGCTGTTCAGGGTCCTATTGGTTCCAGACTCACTTGCAGTACAGAAATAGGGATACAGAAATAGGACAGTCTATGACAAGCGTGGCTGGAGTCTTTGACAATCTTTTGGGCCTTCCTCCGATGCTCCCTGGTATAGAGGTCCTGGATGGCAGGAAGCTTGGCCCCAGGGACGTACTGGGCCGTACTACCCTCTGTGGTGCCTTGTGGTCGGATGTCAAGCAGTTAGTCAAGACGCTCTCAATGGTGAAGAACTTTGAGGATCTGAAGGTGCCATCTTCACGTAGGTGTGTTTGGACCACGATTGGTTGTTATTGATGTGGACACTCTCGACCCGCTCCACTACAGCCCTGTCGGTGTGAATGGGGGGTGTGGCTCGGCCCTCTGGGGGGTGTGGCTCGGCCCTCTGGGGGGTGTGGCTCAGCCCTCTAGGGGGGGGGGGGGTTGTGTGGCTCGGCCCTCAGTTTCCTGTAGTCCATCATCAGCTCCTTTGTCTTGCTGACGTTCAGGTTGTTTCCTGTAGTCCATCATCAGCTCCTTTGTCTTGCTGACGTTGAAGGAGGGGTTGTTGTCCTGGTACCCCACCGTCAGTTCCTTTGTCTTGCTGACGTTGAAGGAGAGGTTGTTGTCCTGGTACCCCACCGTCAGTTCCTTTGTCTTGCTGACGTTGAAGGAGAGGTTGTTGTCCTGGTACCCCACCGTCAGTTCCTTTGTCTTGCTGACGTTGAAGGAGAGGTTGTTGTCCTGGTACCCCACCGTCAGTTCCTTTGTCTTGCTGACGATGAAGGAGAGGTTGTTGTCCTGGTACCCCACCGTCAGGTCTCTGGGACACAATCATTGGGTCACGCTTTATTTTGGACAATCCGGATTTTCCATCTGTAGATGCTTACAGGATGGTCATACTATCAACAAACTACCTGTTGATAAGCAATTACCTACTAAGGTTAGGGTTAACGTTAAGGCTAGGGTTAAGTTTAGGTTTAGGATAAGGGTTAAGAGGTCAGAGTTAAGTTGAGGCTTAGGATAAGGGTTAAGAGGTCAGGGTTCATTTTAAGGGTTAAGAGGAGGGTTCAGGGTTAGGAGAAGAGTAAGGTTAGCGCTAGTGTTAGTAGTTAGTTTTTAGAGCACCTACAGATGGACAAATAAAACATAAATCATTGTTGGCCTGCAGAAATAGACCCTGTCCCGCTCGGGGCAGGCTGGAGTATTTTCACACAGGGGAGGAGGAATATTTCTCCAGAAACCTTGAACATGAAGGAGACAGAGCATGCAGAGAGGCTTCTTGAAACAATTGTGTGAAATGGGGCCTCTCTAGCAGTATGCAGCAGGAAAACACGACACACAAGCCTTGACATTCTGTTTTAGATCAACTTTCCCAGTTCTGGTAAAAAAAAAAAAATTTAAATGTAATGTCTGACAGTACACCCACCGCCCACTCACGGCTCCTAGCATGAAGCCTGGGAGAGTCAGATGTAGAGTTACTGGGATAAAGACGGAGGAAGGATTTTAAGATCCAGGCAGAGATCAACTCCAACATCTGGTTTCAGCTACAGGGCTAAAGGGCTGATGGCTTTCCCCTGTGGAAATACACATCTGGCTAAAGGGCTGATGGCTTTCCCCTGTGGAAATACACATCTGGCTAAAGGGCTGATGGCTTTCCCCTGTGGAAATACACATCTGGCTAAAGGGCTGATGGCTTTCCCCTGTGGAAATACACATCTGGCTAAAGGGCTGATGGCTTTCCCCTGTGGAAATACACATCTGGCTAAAGGGCTGATGGCTTTCCCCTGTGGAAATACACATCTGGTTAAAGGGCTGATGGCTTTCCCTTGTGGAAATACACATCTGGTTAAAGGGCTGATGGCTTTCCCCTGTGGAAATACACATCTGGTTAAAGGGCTGATGGCTTTCCCCTGTGGAAATACACATCTGGCTAAAGGGCTGATGGCTTTCCCCTGTGGAAATACACATCTGGCTAAAGGGCTGATGGCTTTCCCCTGTGGAAATACACATCTGGCTAAAGGGCTGATGGCTTTCCCCTGTGGAAATACACATCTGGCTAAAGGGCTGATGGCTTTCCCCTGTGGAAATACACATCTGGTTTCAACTACAAAGGTAAAGGGCTGATGGCTTTTCCCTGTAGAAATACACATCTGGCTAAAGGGCTGATGGCTTTCCCCTGTGGAAATACACATCTGGGTAAAGGGCTGATGGCTTTCCCCTGTGGAAATACACATCTGGCTAAAGGGCTGATGGCTTTCCCCTGTAGAAATACACATCTGTTGCTACAGCACAATTTAGCGGTGGTCCTGTCAGCCATCTTTTGAGGTTAAAATGGCGTCTTTCGTTTCCCCCAACGCAGTTAGGCCAAAACCACACCCAGTTATTCAGAGGGGCGTTCTACTACGCTCTCATTGGCTAGCTACGTTGTCTCACTCACAGGCGACCAGCGCAGAGACAGTGACCTTCCACAGTAAGGATGGAAAGTGTAATTGAACAGTTAGCTGCCTGCCGTAATGCCAATCATCATCATGTTTGGTATCATATGCCCATATATTCATTTTCAGTTTCAGTGAGTTGTAAAAGTGTCTGAGAACTCTGCTGAATTCCCTGTATTGAAGGTCAGCTAAGTTAACCCAGACTACTTAACGTTACTATCTTGGTATTACAAGTTGTTTTGTTATCATTAGCAGTCTATTATCAGGTAAAAACATACGCTTATTATTCATGATTTCTTAAATATTTATTTAAGAATACACTATGACTACAGCCAATCGACTGTCTGAGCATTAAGGGACGTTAATGGTTAGTTCGGTCCACGTCATAATGTCGTTATATTTTTCAATCTTGAAATACAAGGACAAACGTTATTAAATCTGTGACTGAAATGTCAGGCTACGTGAACGTGGAGCCTGGGAGAGCGCTCAAAGCGTTGTAGAACGGCCCTCTGAATAAACGGGGCTTGGTTTTGGATTTAACCAAGTTGGGAGAAAGAGGAGTTTAAACTGACAGGCGTTTCTAATCTGTCCTGGTCATTATCCAAACTGAAATTACAACGTTCCAGTAGAAGTCGAAACAATAGAAAAACAAAGTGTTGGTCCCATGAGCCAAAATAAAAGATCCCAGACATTTTCCATATGAACAAAAAGCTTATTTTTGTGCACAAATTTGTTTCCATCCCTGTTAGGGAGCATTTCTCCTTTGCCAAGGTAAGATGACAGAGCGTGCAGTTGGCCTGCTGACTGCAGGAATGTCCACCAGAGCTTCTGCCAGAGAAGCTGCCTCCAAAGTCCATTTGTCATTACATCCAACCGGCCTCAACCACAGACCACATATAACCACGCCAGCCCAGGACCTCTACATCGGCTTCACCACCTGCGGGATTGTCTGAGACCAGCCACATGTCTAGTAGAGTGGGCCAGACAGAAGCCACTCCTCAGTAAAAAAAGGCACATGACAGCCCGCTTGGAGTTTTGCCAAAAAGGCACCTAAAGACTCTCAGACCATGAGAAACAAGACTCTCTGGTCTGATTAAACCAAGATTGAACTCTTTGTCCTTAAGGCCAAGCATCAGGTCTGGAGGAAACCTGGCACCATCCCTACGGTGAAGCATGGTGGTGGCAGCATCATGTCTGGAGGAAACCTGGCACCATCCCTACGGTGAAGCATGGTGGTGGCAGCATCACATCTGGAGGAAACCTGGCACCATCCCTACGGTGAAGCATGGTGGTGAAAGCATCATGCTGTGGTGATGTTTTTCCAGTGGTGGGAACAGAGAGAATAGTCAGGATCGAGGGAAAATAGCTGTGCAACGACGCTCCCCAGCCAACCTGACAGACCTTGAGAGGATCTGTAGAGAAGAATGGGAGAAACTCCCCAAATACAGGTGTGCCAAGCTTGTGGCGTCATACCCAAGAAGACTCCAGGCTATAGTCGCTGCCAAAGGTGCTTCAACAAAGTAATGCGTAAATATATATATATATATAAGTTTAAATAGAAATTAACAACCATTTCTGAATACCACATAATGACAAAGCAAACACTGGTTTTGTGTGTAGATTGATGAGGGTTGGAAAAAAGTAATTTTAGAATAAGGCTGTAACATGAAAATGTGGAAAAGTCAAGGAGTCTGAATACCTTCCGAAGGCCCTGTATCTGTGACCAACAGACTGTATTCCCAGTCACGTAGTGTATATCTGTGACCGACAGACTGTATTCCCAGTCACGTAGTGTATATCTGTGACCGACAGACTGTATTCCCAGTCATGTAGTGTATATCTGTGACCGACAGACTGTATTCCCAGTCATGTAGTGTATATCTGTGACCGACAGACTGTATTCCCAGTCATGTAGTGTATATCTGTGACCGACAGACTGTATTCCCAGTCATGTAGTGTATATCTGTGACCGACAGACTGTATTCCCAGTCATGTAGTGTATATCTGTGACCGACAGACTGTATTCCCAGTCATGTAGTGTATATCTGTGACCGACAGACTGTATTCCCAGTCATGTAGTGTATATCTGTGACCAGCAGACTGTATTCCCAGTCATGTAGTGTATATCTGTGACCAGCAGACTGTATTCCCAGTCATGTAGTGTGTATCTGTGACCAACAGACTGTATTCCCAGTCATGTAGTGTGTATCTGTGACCAACAGACTGTATTCCCAGTCATGTAGTGTGTATCTGTGACCAACAGACTGTATTCCCAGTCATGTAGTGTGTATCTGTGACCAACAGACTGTATTCCCAGTCATGTAGTGTGTATCTGTGACCAACAGACTGTATTCCCAGTCATGTAGTGTGTATCTGTGACCAACAGACTGTATTCCCAGTCATGTAGTGTGTATCTGTGACCAACAGACTGTATTCCCAGTCATGTAGTGTATATCTGTGACCAGCAGACTGTATTCCCAGTCATGTAGTGTATATCTGTGACCAGCAGACTGTATTCCCAGTCATGTAGTGTATATCTGTGACCGACAGACTGTATTCCCAGTCATGTAGTGTATATCTGTGACCGACAGACTGTATTCCCAGTCATGTAGTGTATATCTGTGACCGACAGACTGTATTCCCAGTCATGTAGTGTATATCTGTGACCGACAGACTGTATTCCCAGTCATGTAGTGTATATCTGTGACCGACAGACTGTATTCCCAGTCATGTAGTGTATATCTGTGACCGACAGACTGTATTCCCAGTCATGTAGTGTGTATCTGTGACCGACAGACTGTATTCCCAGTCATGTAGTGTATATCTGTGACCGACAGACTGTATTCCCAGTCATGTAGTGTATATCTGTGACCGACAGACTGTATTCCCAGTCATGTAGTGTATATCTGTGACCGACAGACTGTATTCCCAGTCATGTAGTGTGTATCTGTGACCGACAGACTGTATTCCCAGTCATGTAGTGTGTATCTGTGACCGACAGACTGTATTCCCAGTCATGTAGTGTATATCTGTGACCGACAGACTGTATTCCCAGTCATGTAGTGTATATCTGTGACCGACAGACTGTATTCCCAGTCATGTAGTGTATATCTGTGACCGACAGACTGTATTCCCAGTCATGTAGTGTGTATCTGTGACCGACAGACTGTATTCCCAGTCATGTAGTGTATATCTGTGACCGACAGACTGTATTCCCAGTCATGTAGTGTATATCTGTGACCGACAGACTGTATTCCCAGTCATGTAGTGTATATCTGTGACCGACAGACTGTATTCCCAGTCATGTAGTGTGTATCTGTGACCGACAGACTGTATTCCCAGTCATGTAGTGTGTATCTGTGACCAACAGACTGTATTCCCAGTCATGTAGTGTGTATCTGTGACCAACAGACTGTATTCCCAGTCATGTAGTGTATATCTGTGACCAACAGACTGTATTCCCAGTCATCAACGTCAACAAAACTAAGGAGATGATTGTAGGAGACGACTTCAGGAAACGACTTCAGGAAACAGCAGAGGGAACACCCCCCTATCCACATCAATGGAACAGTAGTGGAGAGGGTAGCTAGTTTTAAGTTCCTCGGCATACACATCACAGACAAACTGAATTGGTCCACTCACACTGACAGCGTCGTGAAGAAGGCGCAGCAGCGCCTCTTCAACATCAGGAGGCTGAAGAAATTCGGCTTGTCACCAAAAGCACTCACAAACTTCTACAGATGCACAATCGAGAGCATCCTGGCGGGCTGTAGCACCGCCTGGTACGGCAACTGCTCCGCCCTCAACCGTAAGGCTCTCCAGAGGGTAGTGAGGTCTGCACAACGCATCACCGGGGGCAAACTACCTGCCCTCCAGGACACCTACACCACCCGTTGTTACAGGAAGGCCATAAAGATCATCAAGGACATCAACCACCCGAACCATTGCCTGTTCACCCCGCTATCATCCAGAAGGCGAGGTCAGTACAGGTGCATCAAAGCTGGGACCGAGAGACTGAAAAACAGCTTCTATCTCAAGGCCATCAGACTGTTAAACAGCCACCACTAACATTGAGTGGCTGCTGCCAACACACTGTCATTGACACTGACCCAACTCCAGCCATTTTAATAATGGGAATTGATGGGAAATGATGTAAATATATCACTAGCCACTTTAAACAATGCTACCTTATATAATGTTACTTACCCTACATTATTCATCTCATATGCATATGTATATACTGTACTCTACATCATCGACTGCATCCTTATGTAATACATGTATCACTAGCCACTTTAATATATAACTATATATAACTTTAACTATGCCACTTTGTTTACTTTGTCTTCACACTCATCTTATATGTATATACTGTACTCGATACCATCTACTGTATGCTGCTCTGTACCATCACTCATTCATATATCCTTATGTACATATTCCTTATCCCCTTACACTGTGTATAAGACAGTAGTTTTGGAATTGTTAGTTAGATTACTTGTTGGTTATCACTGCATTGTCGGAACTAGAAGCACAAGCATTTCGCTACAGTCGCATTAACATCTGCTAACCATGTGTATGTGACAAATAAAATTGTATTTGATTTGATTTGTAGTGTATATCTGTATTCCCAGTCATGTGAAACCCATAAATTAAGGCCTAATTTCTTTATTTCAATTGATTGATTTCCTAATATAAACTTTAACTTTGAAATTGTTGCATTTTGCGATTAATATTTTTTGTTCAGTGTAGTAAGAAATACTCAAATTGACCCCCCCAAAAAAAATTTCCATTGATGATCACATAAACAGCGAGTTCATTGTATGTTACACGACTAATTTCACATTCCTATTCCACGACGCCTCAAAAACAAATCAATCATGAACACACCTTATAATTACTAACCTATGGAAAGGACCCAGCCAACGCCACACAGCAGTCTGGAAGAACTGGTTTTACACATGCTTATAAGGTTCACCGTGACTTGGGAGACAAGATAATCCACTAAACCATAACGTGCTTAAATAACTGGAATAACCACTTAGAGAAGGCTGTACAACACATGCCCCAGTACATTGGAAAGTTATTTTTGTCATTGGTGAATTAAATCATGTGATTAGCCACATGATCAGGTTAGTTTGATCAGGTGAAACCAGAGCGACGTCAGAATCAGTGCAGGAGCCTCGTTCTGCCCTCAAGACTTCAGAGTTACAACTTCAAACGCTAAACGTGGATACAGGCAGACCGTAACTGCCAAGTTAACTTGTCTGCAGCATAATATGGCTACTAGCCCTGTAGACTATAACATGTTGTCTAATGCATATGGCTACTAGCCCTGTAGACTATAACATGTTGTCTAATGCATATGGCTACTAGCCCTGTAGACTAGAACATGTGTTATCTAATGCATATGGCTACTAGCCCTGTAGACTAGAACATGTGTTGTCTAATGCATATGGCTACTAGCCCTGTAGACTAGAACATGTGTTGTCTAATGCATATGGCTACTAGCCCTGTAGACTAGAACATGTGTTGTCTAATGCATATGGCTACTAGCCCTGTAGACTATAACATGTGTTATCTAATGCATATGGCTACTAGCCCTGTAGACTAGAACATGTGTTATCTAATGCATATGGCTACTAGCCCTGTAGACTAGAACATGTGTTGTCTAATGCATATGGCTACTAGCCCTGTAGACTAGAACATGTGTTGTCTAATGCATATGGCATATGGAACTACTACTAGCCCTGTAGACTAGAACATGTGTTATCTAATGCATATGGCTACTAGCCCTGTAGACTAGAACATGTGTTATCTAATGCATATGGCTACTAGCCCTGTAGACTAGAACATGTGTTGTCTAATGCATATGGCTACTAGCCCTGTAGACTAGAACATGTGTTATCTAATGCATATGGCTACTAGCTAGCCCTGTAGACCAGAACATGTGTTATCTAATGCATATGGCTACTAGCCCTGTAGACTAGAACATGTGTTATCTAATGCATATGGCTACTAGCCCTGTAGACTATAACATGTTATCTAATGCATATGGCTACTAGCCCTGTAGACTAGAACATGTGTTGTCTAATGCATATGGCTACTAGCCCTGTAGACTAGAACATGTGTTATCTAATGCATATGGCTACTAGCCCTACTAGCTAGTTGTCCATATGGCTACTAGCCCTGTAGACTATAACATGTTATCTAATGCATATGGCTACTAGCCCTGTAGACTAGAACATGTGTTGTCTAATGCATATGGCTACTAGCCCTGTAGACTAGAACATGTGTTGTCTAATGCATATGGCTACTAGCCCTGTAGACTATAACATGTGTTGTCTAATGCATATGGCTACTAGCCCTGTAGACTAGAACATGTGTTATCTAATGCATATGGCTACTAGCTAGCCCTGTAGACTAGAACATGTGTTATCTAATGCATATGGCTACTAGCCCTGTAGACCAGAACATGTGTTATCTAATGCATATGGCTACTAGCCCTGTAGACTAGAACATGTGTTATCTAATGCATATGGCTACTAGCCCTGTAGACTAGAACATGTGTTATCTAATGCATATGGCTACTAGCCCTGTAGACCAGAACAGGTTGTCTAATGCATATGGCTACTAGCCCTGTAGACCAGAACATGTGTTATCTAATGCATATGGCTACTAGCCCTGTAGACTAGAACATGTGTTATCTAATGCATATGGCTACTAGCCCTGTAGACCAGAACATGTGTTGTCTAATGCATATGGCTACTAGCCCTGTAGACTATAACATGTTGTCTAATGCATATGGCTACTAGCCCTGTAGACTAGAACATGTGTTATCTAATGCATATGGCTACTAGCCCTGTAGACCAGAACATGTGTTATCTAATGCATATGGCTACTAGCCCTGTAGACTAGAACATGTTATCTAATGCATATGGCTACTAGCCCTGTAGACTAGAACATGTGTTATCTAATGCATATGGCTACTAGCCCTGTAGACTAGAACTAATGCATATGTTATCTAATGAACATGTGTTATCTAATGCATATGGCTACTAGCCCTGTAGACTAGAACATGTGTTATCTAATGCATATGGCTACTAGCCCTGTAGACCAGAACAGGTTGTCTAATGCATATGGCTACTAGCCCTGTAGACTAGAACATGTGTTATCTAATGCATATGGCTACTAGCCCTGTAGACTAGAACATGTGTTATCTAATGCATATGGCTACTAGCCCTGTAGACCAGAACATGTGTTATCTAATGCATATGGCTACTAGCCCTGTAGACTAGAACATGTGTTATCTAATGCATATGGCTACTAGCCCTGTAGACTAGAACATGTGTTATCTAATGCATATGGCTACTAGCCCTGTAGACTATAACATGTGTTATCTAATGCATATGGCTACTAGCCCTGTAGACTAGAACATGTGTTATCTAATGCATATGGCTACTAGCCCTGTAGACTAGAACATGTGTTGTCTAATGAATATGGCTACTAGCTAGCCCTGTAGACCAGAACATCAAATCAAATTTTATTTGTCACATACACATGGTTAGCAGATGTTAATGCGAGTGTAGCGAAATGCTTGTGCTTCTAGTTCCGACAATGCAGTGATAACCAACAAGTAATCTAACTAACAATTCCAAAACTACTGTCTTATACACAGTGTAAGGGGATAAGGAACATGTACATAAGGATATATGAATGAGTGATGGTACAGAGCAGCATACAGTAGATGGTATCGAGTACAGTATATACATATGAGATGAGTGTGTAGACAAAGTAAACAAAGTGGCATAGTTAAAGTGGCTAGTGATACATGTGTTACATAAGGATGCAGTCGATGATGTAGAGTACAGTATATACATATGCATATGAGATGAATAATGTAGGGTAAGTAACATTATATAAGGTAGCATTGTTTAAAGTGGCTAGTGATATATTTACATCATTTCCCATCAATTCCCATTATTAAAATAGCTGGAGTTGGGTCAGTGTCAATGACAGTGTGTTGGCAGCAGCCACTCAGTGTTAGTGGTGGCTGTTTAACAGTCTGATGGCCTTGAGATAGAAGCTGTTTTTCAGTCTCTCGGTCCCAGCTTTGATGCACCTGTACTGACCTCGCCTTCTGGATGATAGCGGGGTGAACAGGCAGTGGTTCGGGTGGTTGATGTCCTTGATGATCTTTATGGCCTTCCTGTAACAACGGGTGGTGTAGGTGTCCTGGAGGGCAGGTAGTTTGCCCCCCGGTGATGCGTTGTGCAGTCCTCACTACCCTCTGCTTTTAATCAGGGCAAGGTGTCTGGCAACATGACTGAATACAAACAGTGCAGCTATTCCCTCCGTAAGGCTATCAAACAAGCTAAGCGTCAGTACAGAGACAAAGTGGAATCTCAATTCAATGGCTCAGACACAAGAGGCATGTGGCAGGGTCTACAGTCAATCACGGACTACAAGATGAAATCCAGCCCAGTCACGGACCAGGATGTCTTGCTCCCAGGCAGACTAAATAACTTTTTTTGCCCGCTTTGAGGACAATACAGTGCCACTGACACGGCCTGCAACGGAAACATGCGGTCTCTCCTTCACTGCAGCCGAGGTGAGTAAGACATTTAAACGTGTTAACCCTCGCAAGGCTGCAGGCCCAGACGGCATCCCCAGCCTCGCCCTCAGAGCATGCGCAGACCAGCTGGCCGGTGTGTTTACGGACATATTCAATCAATCCCTATACCAGTCTGCTGTTCCCACATGCTTCAAGAGGGCCACCATTGTTCCTGTTCCCAAGAAAGCTAAGGTAACTGAGCTAAACGACTACCGCCCCGTAGCACTCACTTCCGTCATCATGAAGTGCTTTGAGAGACTAGTCAAGGACCATATCACCTCCACCCTACCTGACACCCTAGACCCACTCCAATTTGCTTACCGCCCAAATAGGTCCACAGACGATGCAATCTCAACCACACTGCACACTGCCCTAACCCACCTGGACAAGAGGAATACCTATGTGAGAATGCTGTTCATCGACTACAGCTCGGCATTCAACACCATAGTACCCTCCAAGCTCGTCATCAAGCTCGAGACCCTGGGTCTCGACCCCGTCCCGTGCAACTGGGTACTGGACTTCCTGACGGGCCGCCCCCAGGTGGTGAGGGTAGGCAACAACATCTCCTCCCCGCTGATCCTCAACACGGGGGCCCCACAAGGGTGCGTTCTGAGCCCTCTCCTGTACTCCCTGTTCACCCACGACTGCGTGGCCACGCACGCCTCCAACTCAATCATCAAGTTTGCGGACGACACAACAGTGGTAGGCTTGATTACCAACAACGACGAGACGGCCTACAGGGAGGAGGTGAGGGCCCTCGGAGTGTGGTGTCAGGAAAATAACCTCACACTCAACGTCAACAAAACTAAGGAGATGATTGTGGACTTCAGGAAACAGCAGAGGGAACACCCCCTATCCACATCGATGGAACAGTAGTGGAGAGGGTAGCTAGTTTTAAGTTCCTCGGCATACACATCACAGACAAACTGAATTGGTCCACTCACACTGACAGCGTCGTGAAGAAGGCGCAGCAGCGCCTATTCAACCTCAGGAGGCTGAAGAAATTTGGCTTGTCACCAAAAGCACTCACAAACTTCTACAGATGCACAATCGAGAGCATCCTGGCGGGCTGTATCACCGCCTGGTACGGCAACTGCTCCGCCCTCAACCGTAAGGCTCTCCAGAGGGTAGTGAGGACTGCACAACGCATCACCGGGGCAAACTACCTGCCCTCCAGGACACCTACACCACCCGTTGTTACAGGAAGGCCATAAAGATCATCAAGGACATCAACCACCCGAACCACTGCCTGTTCACCCCGCTATCATCCAGAAGGCGAGGTCAGTACAGGTGCATCAAAGCTGGGACCGAGAGACTGAAAAACAGCTTCTATCTCAAGGCCATCAGACTGTTAAATAGCCACCACTAACATTGAGTGGCTGCTGCCAACACACTGTCATTGACACTGACCCAACTCCAGCCATTTTAATAATGGGAATTGATGGGAAATGATGTAAATATATCACTAGCCACTTTAAACAATGCTACCTTATATAATGTTACTTACCCTACATTATTCATCTCATATGCATATGTATATACTGTACTCTACAACATCGACTGCATCCTTATGTAACACATGTATCACTAGCCACTTTAACTATGCCACTTTGTTTACTTTGTCTACACACTCATCTCATATGTATATACTGTACTCGATACCATCTACTGTATGCTGCTCTGTACCATCACTCATTCATATATCCTTATGTACATGTTCCTTATCCCCTTACACTGTGTATAAGACAGTAGTTTTGGAATTGTTAGTTAGATTACTTGTTGGTTATCACTGCATTGTCGGAACTAGAAGCACAAGCATTTCGCTACACTCGCATTAACATCTGCTAACCATGTGTATGTGACAAATAAAATTTGATTTGATTTGATTTGATTTCAGTTTCACGCGAATGCTGCCATCAATCCACGGTTTCTGGTTAGGGAATGTTTTTATCGTTGCTATGGGAACGACATCTTCGACGCACGTTCTAATGAACTCGCACACCGAATCAGCGTATTCGTCAATATTCCCATCTGACGCAATACGAAACATGTCCCAGTCCACGTGATGGAAGCAGTCTTGGAGTGTAGAGTCAGCTTGGTCTGACCAGCGTTGGACAGACCTCAGCGTGGGAGCCTCTTGTTTTAATTTCTGCCTGTAGGCAGGGATCAGCAAAATGGAGTCGTGGTCAGCTTTTCCGAAAGGGGGGCGGGGCAGGGCCTTATATGCGCCGCGGAAGTTAGAGTAACAATGATCCAAGGTTTTACCACCCCTGGTTGCGCAATCGATATGCTGATAAAATTTAGGGATGTCTAATGGGATGTCTAATGCATATGGCTACTAGCCCTGTAGACTATAACATGTTGTCTAATGCATATGGCTACTAGCCCTGTAGACTAGAACATGTGTTATCTAATGCATATGGCTACTAGCCCTGTAGACTAGAACATGTGTTATCTAATGCATATGGCTACTAGCCCTGTAGACTAGAACATGTGTTATCTAATGCATATGGCTACTAGCCCTGTAGACTATAACATGTTATCTAATGCATATGGCTACTAGCTAGCCCTGTAGACCAGAACATGTGTTATCTAATGCATATGGCTACTAGCCCTGTAGACTAGAACATGTGTTATCTAATGCATATGGCTACTAGCCCTGTAGACTATAACATGTTGTCTAATGCATATGGCTACTAGCCCTGTAGACTAGAACATGTGTTATCTAATGCATATGGCTACTAGCCCTGTAGACTAGAGCATGTTGTCTAATGCATATGGCTACTAGCCCTGTAGACTATAACATGTTGTCTAATGCATATGGCTACTAGCCCTGTAGACTAGAACATGTGTTATCTAATGCATATGGCTACTAGCCCTGTAGACTATAACATGTTGTCTAATGCATATGGCTACTAGCCCTGTAGACTAGAACATGTGTTATCTAATGCATATGGCTACTAGCCCTGTAGACTATAACATGTTGTCTAATGCATATGGCTACTAGCCCTGTAGACTATAACATGTTGTCTAATGCATATGGCTACTAGCCCTGTAGACTATAACATGTTGTCTAATGCATATGGCTACTAGCCCTGTAGACTAGAACATGTGTTATCTAATGCATATGGCTACTAGCCCTGTAGACTAGAACATGTGTTATCTAATGCATATGGCTACTAGCCCTGTAGACTATAACATGTTGTCTAATGCATATGGCTACTAGCCCTGTAGACCAGAACATGTGTTATCTAATGCATATGGCTACTAGCCCTGTAGACTAGAGCATGTGTTGTCTAATGCATATGGCTACTAGCTAGCCCTGTAGACTAGAACATGTGTTATCTAATGCATATGGCTACTAGCCCTGTAGACTATAACATGTTGTCTAATGCATATGGCTACTAGCCCTGTAGACTAGAACATGTGTTATCTAATGCATATGGCTACTAGCCCTGTAGACTAGAACATGTGTTATCTAATGCATATGGCTACTAGCCCTGTAGACCAGAACATGTGTTATCTAATGCATATGGTTATCTAATGCTATGGCTACTAGCCCTGTAGACTAGACATGTTGTCTAAGAACAGCCCTGTGTTATCTAATGCATATGGCTACTAGCCCTGTAGACTAGAACATGTTATCTAATGCATATGGCTACTAGCCCTGTAGACTATAACATGTTGTCTAATGCATATGGCTACTAGCCCTGTAGACTAGAACAGTTATCTAACTAGAACATATAACATGTTATCTAATGCATATGGCTACTAGCCCTGTAGACTATGCATAACATGTTATCTGTCATAATAGACATAACATGGTTGTCTAATGCATATGGCTACTAGCCCTAGCCCATATGGCTACTAGCCCTGTGTAGACCAGAACATGTGTTATCTAATGCATATGGCTACTAGCCCTGTAGACTAGAACATGTGTTGTCTAATGCATATGTTAGCCCTGTAGACTAACATGTTGTCTAATGCATATGGCTACTAGCCCTGTAGACTATAACATGTGTTATCTAATGCATATGGCTACTAGCCCTGTAGACTAGAACATGTGTTATCTAATGCATATGGCTACTAGCCCTGTAGACTATAACATGTTGTCTAATGCATATGGCTACTAGCCCTGTAGACCAGAACATGTGTTATCTAATGCATATGGCTACTAGCCCTGTAGACTAGAACATGTGTTGTCTAATGCATATGGCTACTAGCCCTGTAGACTAGAACATGTGTTGTCTAATGCATATGGCTACTAGCCCTGTAGACCAGAACATGTGTTGTCTAATGCATATGGCTACTAGCCCTGTAGACCAGAACATGTGTTATCTAATGCATATGGCTACTAGCCCTGTAGACTAGAACATGTGTTATCTAATGCATATGGCTACTAGCCCTGTAGACCAGAACATGTCTAATGCATATGGCTACTAGCCCTGTAGACTAGAACATGTGTTGTCTAATGCATATGGCTACTAGCCCTGTAGACCAGAACATGTGTTATCTAATGTGGCTATAGCCCTGTAGACTAGAACTAATGCATATGGCTACTAGCCCTGTAGACTAGAACATGTGTTGTCTAATGCATATGGCTACTAGCTAGCCCTGTAGACTAATGCATATGGCTACTAGCCCTGTAGACTAGAACATGTGTTATCTAATGCATATGG